>NC_084754.1:26333352-26385852 GCF_033978785.1 Entelurus aequoreus
AAGTGACCGTTTTTAAGTGAAGTTATTTAATGAGAAAGAAAGAAATAGAAGATATGAATGAAGGAGGCTATGAACATTAGGAAGTGAGGGGCCAACACCATCAACAGGGATGAATGGGCATACATGCTTCGCACACCTGGGACGCTGTCCATCATCGCCCATGCAAGGGCAGAGAACAGACACAGACACTGTCTGAGGAACTTTATTTAACAGGTAACTGTACTCTTAAAATGTCGGTTACTGTACCTTTATTGAAAATTGCTTAAATGTTTAAAATGTGAACAGAAAGTATTTCCACTTCTTAATTCAACTTAATTAAACCTGAAGTGTTGGTTGCACTTTGTTCAAATAAGATGTGAATGCAGTGACCATAAATTGTTGTTTACTTGCTTGTTTGTATCCATCATTTTTTTTTATACCTAATTCCCTTACAAGTAATAGGAGGATTACAGGAAACTTCACCTCATGGCAAAAATAATCACGATTATTACACTATTATTCATTAATTTGAAAACATTAGTATATATTGTACAACCAAAACATATAGTTAAAAAAAAACCAGATATAAATTAGCAACAAATAAACCACAACAAGTAAAATAATAATGATAGAATAAACAATAACTTTAAATAAAAGCTATATATATATATATATATATATATATATATATAAACAGTATATATATATATATATATATATATATATATATATATATATATATATATATATATATATATATATATATATATATATATATATATATATATATATATATATATATATATACCTATACTGTATATATATGTGTGTGTGTGTGTGTGTGTGTGTGTGTGTGTGTGTGTGTGTGTGTGTGTGTGTGTGTGTGTGTGTGTGTGTATATAAACAGTAATATTCAGTTTTTCCTTTTTTATTGTTTTATTTCTGTTTTTTTACCTTTCACACTTATTTTACCACAATATAGTGTGCGTTTTTTTGTCAAATAAAATGTTATTTTTTTCTTAATTACATAAATACAAAAATCCTCACATATATTGGTGCAATACATATTTGCACTATTTTTACCAATATTTTAAGTCAGGGCATAATAAGTGTGTAAATGTATCAATAAGTGCTTTCAGTACATTATGTATGTGTAGGATACTTTTTGAAACCTTTAGACCTGATGTAGATCACCAGACTTTTATTGTGAAGGGGGAAAATGTGCTGTGCTGTGCTGTGCTGTTCTTAGCTTGATGAGTAAAGAAAGGCCTGGGATCCTAAAGGTTCTTCACAGGATGGTAGTTGTTCCCATTATTGCAATCCTCTGGACATAGATGCCATACATTGTTCATAGAGTCTGCTGTAGCCATCCTTCAAACTTGGGGATTACTGCCTCCAGTTTCCTGATCACTAACTGTTGCCATGGCACCCCACATTTTCCATTAAGGGCGTACATGGGCACAATTCCCCCTGTGCTCATGCTTAGCATTTGTGCTTTAGACCCTTTGCTTGTGCAATCACTGTACTACAAATTTGCAGACTTTGTGGATTATATAGAGTCTTATCTCAAGTGTTTATTTCTATTGTGCAAGGTGGCAGTTATCAAAAACTGTCGAGGAGCGATCACATTAATAAATGACAGGTATACTGTTCCAATGTGAAATGTAACAGCTCGTGCAAACTCGTTTCCTCAAAGATTTATCCAATGAACAGGCACTAGTTCATTGGACCACAGGTGTATTTTGCAGGAATATTTATAGACAAAAAGGCAAAACTGTAATGAAACATTTACACTGATAAGTACCACAGCTAAACCAACAAATATACAGTAAAATATATATATTACATCAACATAAAATTGTTCCTAAACTTAGTAAACTAAAATACAGTTACTACCAACACATGTCTCTCCCAACAAAATGGCTGCCTACAGGATGTTACAGATAGCTTCTGCTTAACAGGATGTGCCCAAATGAAGGCCCTATTTTCAAAATAAATTTAAAGCCAACTAAGTCCCTAATGTGTTACATCACACTCCCCATCTGGTATACAAAGGGCGTCACAACCTCTGCTTAAATAAAAAAAGGAAATAAGTACATTTCAATTATAAAGTGCTTTTTACAGATAGCAATCACAAAGCGCTGTAAAAAAAAATATAGGTGAATTAAAACAACAATTACATTAAAACAACGGGCGCAACATAGTACAAGGATACAACTTGGATTCAAAAAAATACCATACCATACCATACCAACTTAGTTGAAAGGTTCCTTGACTAAAAGCTTTACTAAAAAGCGAAGTCTTCAAATATGTTTTAAAAGAGTAAACACAGTTAAGCTCACGGAGGGACTGGTGCAAGTTATTCCAGAGTCTGGGGACAACAGCCTGGAATGCCAGGTCTCCACAGGTTTTGAAATTAGTTTTTAGAATTGTTAAGAGACCCTGGCCTGAAGACAGAAGGCTGCGCCCCGGGGCACAAAAAAATCAGTGATATACTGAGAGGCCCCACCATGCAACGCACAAAAAGTTAGGACTAAAATCTTAAACTCAATGCGTAATTTAACCGGAAGCCAATGAAGACTTGTTAGACTGGGGGTAATGTGGGCTGTTCTGGGTGCACCGGTCAAAAGTCTGGCAGCCACATTCTGTACAATCTGTAGTCTCTTTAGAGTTGACTTGTTGAAACAAGTGAAAACATATTTTCAATGGTCAAGACGAGATTAAATGATAAATGATAAATGGTTTATACTTGTATAGCGCTTTTCTACCTTCAAGGTACTCAAAGCGCTTTGACAGTATGTGTGAATGATCATTTCGAGATCCAATTTTGACAGCAAATTTCTCACTTTAGAGATATTTCTTCAGTGATAAAAACTGTTTTTTGTCAGTTGACGACAGTAACCCTCTAAAGACATTGATCAAACACAACCCCAAGGTTTCTGAGAATCGTTCTAACAAATGCACCCACAGCACCAAGAGAGTTGTTGATCAGGGGGATTTTTTTATTTTTATCAGGAACAATGATTAGAGTTTCTGTTTTGTTAGAATTTATCTGAAGGAAATTCGAGGACAACCAGATTTTGATACAGGATGCATATTTCAGGAACTCAGATGAAAAGTGAAACTCTGAATCATTGAAGGAGCAATATAGTTGAATATCATTTGCATAGAAATGATAATAAACATTTTCAAAACTACGGATCAACCAACCAAGAGGCATTAGGTGCAACAAAAATAAAACAGGCCCCAGAACAGAGCCAAGGGCAACACCACATAACAGGTTGGGCACACTCTAAAAGAAAAGACCAAATCTAACGTATGACCTTTTGTGTGAGTAGGACCCGACTCATGCTGTAAAAAATGAAATGAGTCCATAAGAGATACTAGCTCAGCTACCAAGGGACTAAAGGAGTTGTCAACATGGAGATCGAAATCACCAATAATGAATACACTCTCCTCAACAATAGATGACATAAACTCTGTGAATTCATCTAAAATTAAAACGAGCAGGACCAGGCGGTAAACAGACACAGTAAAAGAGTGTGTGTTTCCAACCTTGAACGTCTGAAGCTAGAAAGAGTTTTACGGATTTCGTGTCCATTAGTCTGCAGCAGAAAGAGTCCTGGTAAAAAAAGGCCAAGCCACCGCCTCAACAAGTAAGCCGAGGGGTTGCAAACACTGAGCAGTCCGGAGGGCCCAGCTTGTTTAGAAAAAATAACTTGTTCTCCCATTGCCAAGTTTCCATGAAGCACATACAATCCAACTGGCGGAACATGAAGAGGTTGTTAAGGAGATGTTTTGTTAGCTATCGACCTAGCATTCTGCAGGCACAAGCATAGAGTTGTTTCCTCGCAAACTTGTAGAGTGTTGCGTCACAGTGGCCGGAGGCATTTGTCGTCCTCACAGCGGTGTTGGAAGCCGGATCCACCCCAATCCATGTAATTCCTGGTATCCGGGTGAAGAGCGGACAGGAGCAATCCTAGGATTAGACCGCCAGTACGCCTTGATTTTCCCTAGAAGACCTCCACGTCTCCCCCGCTTTTTGACCCGCTTCCTCCGCGGGATAGGTTAGCGTAGCACGTAGGCAGGTAGTGAGGCTAGGTGAAGATAAAGTCTAGATGTCTGATCTTCAAAGTAGTGATTTAGATACACCTCGTACGGTCAATTTAGATCGATAAGTGCCTGACGGTCATACACTATTAACCCAATGATATATTGGCACAAAATACAAAGCAAAGCAACAATAACCAATAGTTCAAGCAGTGCAAGCAGACTGCGACCGGTATACGCTTGTGCCATCTTGCCTTCAACAACCAAGCACCAAGAACCAAATAACCCCTGAATCTGAAAGTAGAAACGACTCGGAGACAGGTCTGAGGTAGGTTTTAGGGGCAAGTGGGATGTCACCCTTACATTCACCTTTATTGAGGGTTGGCTTCTCGCAGTGCCACTTTTTGTCGAGTCTCCTCTGTGTACCTTCTTTTCATCCTTCTTGTGTTTAGAGACCAGTCTGCCGGGAGACTTAGATGTGCTCTGTGTTGACGACACTGCGCAATTGCTGCAACAGATGCCTTGACGCTGTATACTCCTTCTGTGGTTCTCAGTGGGGGAGTTCCTTTTCTGTTTACTCTTGTCTTTATGTTTATGCGTTGTGCTTCCTCACCTGTACCCCCTCTTCACCTGTACCCCGTCTTTTTACTGCAACCAAATGCAGACCACACAATTGTGTCTATTCGTATTATTTTCTTCCTCTTTCTGCGGATAGGCGATGACCAACCAAACCGACTTCCTCTGTGGCCGGACTTCTTCTTCTTCTTTTTGTTTGAACGTGTAGATGGGGAACTGTTTGATTTTCTCTTCAGGCCCTTATCACAATGATGGTCATCATTTGTTTGATATTTGCCTTTGTCGAAAACAGATGTATCATCTTCAAACCTTTCAGGATTGTAGTGCAAGTGCTTAATTACTGGTTATGAACCCTCTCTGTCCATCAGCATTTGTTTGAATGTGCTCACTTTCTTAGGAATGTGTGCTCCACCCAGGAAGACATTACTGACAATGACCCACCCAAGGTCATGCTTCTGGGTAAATGGAGCATTACGTGGGCCGTTATACTGCTGATGCACCTTATGAACCTGAAGAATGCCCTGTTTTAACAGCACCAAATTTTTGCAGGTGTATCCATGTGATGTATTTAGTCCGCTATAGCCTGCATGTGATTGTCGTGGTATGCGGCCTCTGGAGTTGGAATCTGTTCATGGCAGTTGGGCACATAATTGCACTATATCAGAGTTGGAAGCTCAATGCTTATTTCTCCTGTGAGTTGCCCAATAACGTAAGCATTATCTTGGTTGCTAATCTTTGGAAAGTTGACTATTTCCACAAACATAGCTCTTTTTATGGCTTCTGGGGCATTATAGATGTCTTCCAGTCAGGTCCAAATCAGACTAAGGCTGATAGCTGGGTGCTTGACATTTGCTGATTTCATCCTTTGAGCTAGCTAACTGGAGTAAATAACTAGCCATTTTATGAGCAGGTCAATCTGGTCATAAGCAGCAAGATCCAAACCTTTCACAGCACTGATAAATGTTGAAAGAAATAGTTTTTCGGCTGATTGTTAAATCGGATCAGGCCTCCTGATACTGACTGACTTCTGGGCCGGAACTTAGCCACATCTGATGTACTGTCCATAGTGCCTTTGCTTGAAGAATATGACACGTAATGATGTATGATTTCATCCTTTTAGTGTCTATCTTAATTTTATATTTAATTTTTGGATAGTTTAGTGGCTTACATGCATGTTGGTTGGTTGCTTGCTTGCTTGGCTAAGAGGCCCACCGCTGGCTGTCTTGCAAAAATGACTGCTGTTGACCTTGGCTGAGTAAACTGTACTCTTCATGGTCCAATACAAAATAATCAAATGACTTTTGTGGCTGTGGTGTTAGGTCACACTTCTCTTGTGGGTGATTATCCTGCACCCGTGTATGTCTTTTCACATTTTCTGCTGAGATAGGCTCCAGCGCCCCCCGTGACCCCGAAAGGAATAAGTGGTAGGTAATGGATGGATACAAAAAAAACAATAACTTTTTATTTTTAAGCAATTTTGTGACATTTAATTGAACAGACTAATAATTCAAATACTTCAATTGCATAAATTACCGTATTTTCTGGCCTATTATAGAATGCACTGGTATAAAAGCCGCAACAACTAAATTTTAGAAGATAAAACATGTATTTCCATGTATCAGCCGCACCTTACTGTAAGCCGCAGATATGTACGTTGTGAAATTAGTTATTTACATTGAACGATTTTGTAAATATCGTTCAATGTAAAAAAAATTACCTTAAAAATCAAAGCTACGTAGCAAAGCAAATTCACGGGCAGGGGACACAATATACGGGACACATCAATGATGATTGGTTGGTATACGTATAAGAAAATCCATGATTGGTTGGTTGGTTTACTATGATGAGTCACGATTGGTTAAGATTAGGGCAAAACATTACGTATCAATCAGAGGCAAGATAGGGCGGGTCATTGAACCAGGAAGGGAAATCACAACAGACATCTCAAATGACGGCGAGAGAGTCGGAGAAGAGAAGAGGGAATATTTAAGCGGGCAATTTATATAGTTAAAAAAACTACTGGAAGATAGCAGAGGGATTCTCTTCTTTAGATGATTCTTTGAACGATGTAGGTGACGTCCAGGAAACCCACAACGCATCTACTTGGCCACACTTGGACAAATGTATGCGTCTGGATAAAACAATGCCCAAAACATTCATTTTTGTTGTTACTCTCGACATGGAAGATGTGCAAAACACATTTAAGAACACATATGATTGTGGCAGACGTGTGATGACCTTTGCTACAGTACAGCCTTTTTCATTGGTGTTTTTACAAGAAGACAGCAGCTGACATTTTGTTCATTATTTCTACTGTTTATATTTTGATATTGAATAGTTGTTAAATACATATTTGTTATTTCATGCTATAAATCGCAAATGGCCATGCAGATAAAGGAAGTTAGCTAATAGAATAAACATCGTTTGTACTCTTTATGATTTTTGCATTTGGAGCAGTTAGAAGTGGAGAGGGAGTCGAAGAGACAGAAATTGGCTATAAATTCCAAGACAGAATCCACTAAAGCAGAAACAAAAAGGAAAATACAAGCTAAACAGAAATTTGCAAGGAAGGCTCATGTCAGAGCCATCAAAGTAAAAATGCTAAAGTAATGTGTGAATGAATCAAAGTAATGTGTCCATCCATTCATTTTGTACCGCTTGTCCCTTTAGGGGTCACGGGGGGTGCTGTAGCCTATTTCAGCTGCATTCCATCATCACTTCACAGCCACCAACTGTGGCTGTGAAGTGAACACGAGTAAGGTTGTAAAATACTGTATAGAGTAGGCTAACCCATGTGGTTCCTGTGGATGTGAACACAAGTTGTAATTACAGTAGTGACTAAATAACAGTGACTGAAACGGACATAGTGATTCATTTGGATGAATGCGGTATGTATTTTTGTAAACTCTGTTCATCATTTTTCAATTCTTTAAACACTAAAACATCTTTAAATGGTGCTTATTTTGCAAATGTTTGCATGTTCAATTGCTGAAAAACCAGGGCACCAGACCCCCGGCTTATTTTCAATCTTTTTCATTAAGTTCTAATCCAATGCCTGAAGATGTTACTTGCACAATATCATCGCCATTCAGTAGTAGCAGGCGGGTGAGTCTACATTAACAGCACCAAAATAAGACCCCGATAGCTTCTTAATTCTTAGTGTGGTTACTATCATTTGGCACTGGTGCCATTATGGAACAGTGTTTCGGTGCTCATCATGAGACTTTATTAGGTACTTGAACGTAATCGCAAGCGTGTTCTGGTCCTATTCATATTATGAAATGAGATGGGTATTACTACCAACTACCAAGGAGAGATGGTATTCCAGCCATTTAACAAGATTACGTGCATGTGTGCATGTTTGACCAATCGTGCCAAAGGAGGGGAAGTGTAAGTCACTATGCACTTACACGAGGGAAATGTGCCATACTGTAAGTGTTAAATAGGCCCAAGAACAGTACAAACTATTGTGAGTAAATCCTAAGACTTAACCTTTTTGACCTCATGGCCCAACTTGTCCAATACAGAGGGGCCTGGGGCCCACTCATATATTGACACTGAATTCGTAATCTTACTCTTGATTTTAAACGTCTTCAATCATTATATCTAACCCAGTGCTTCTCCAGGGTGAGCGGTCGTCGCCCGGGACAGGCGGCAGGACGGGTAAAGGGGTGGGTGGGTGTAAAGAACAGTGTAACTCGGCCTGTCGCCATCACGTCTCCACCTCATCACTTGATGTTAGTTTGTTTAAATTGTCACGATCGCTTCTCTGAGGTCTCCATCATGTCCAGACGTCTCTTCTTTATCTGGACGTCTTCTTCTACTGCATTCAGCAATATCGTCTCGATTGGAAGTTTTCCTTTTAGTCTGTCCTGCTTGTGGCTGTTGAGTTTTGCCTAGTGAAAAAAATTAATCATTTTTATAAGGATTTTTACAAAGATACATTCAATATTCATGAATACATTATTTGGGATAAACCCACTTTAGCACAGGTGCAAGATAGTGACATGTTATTTACAACATGTCAAATGGCCCTCAACATCGTCTGGAAACAATGTGTGTCAGTAAAGCACTTCATCGAGGTATTTTAATTTTGACAGAAAAAAATAATTTATAATGCAACTGCAATTTTACTTAACTCAATATTTGTTATTACAAGAAACTACTCAAAGCATTTTTAATACAACCTTATTTAAATACATCTAAAACAGCTGAACTTTAATATATGCCTGCCATCTTGACTTCTGATTCCAAAGCAAGTATTTTTGTAAAACTGTTGTCAAACAATGATAATATTAACACAAATGGTCAAAATATGATTTCACATTGTTGAAAGTGGTCATCTGAGAGCATTTGTAATTGCAGTGCAGTTCATATAAAAATGTTTTGATGCCCCAGATATACAATATATATCTGCCTTTTAACAATATTACTTCCTAGCAATGAAGTTAGTGCCCACATACCTGAAGTAGAGCTCTTCTCTCTTTCACCACAGAAGATTGTGGATTGCTCCCATTGGAATCTTGTTGCTCTTGTACATCATTCGGCATATCCTTATCTGTGACCAGGCTGTCAAGGGTGAATGGAGAATCCGAACTCATGTGAGAGCTTGTGTCAATATCTGATGTTTCTATTCCAAATTGAATGGATGTAGTTGATGGAGAACCGCCCCAGATCTGCTTGCATAGTTCGAAGTACAGCAAAACAACTCTACCGTAACCACTTCTTCGACGTGCGTCGACTGCTTGTTTGTACTTTCCACGAATCACTTTCAGTTTAGTGCCGATAGTTGTTAAGTCCTGGAGAAACAAGTCTGCACTAAATCAAATTGTAAAGTGGGATAGTAAGCTTATAGGTGAGCCGCAACTCAACCTATCGTGGTTAAGAGGGGAGGAGTATATTTACAGCTAGAATTCACCAACTCGAGTATTTCATATATATATATATATATATATATATATATATATATATATATATATATATATATATATATATATGTATATATATATATATATATATATATATATATATATATATATATATATATATATATATATATGAGGGGAAGTGTATATATATATATATATATATATATATATATATATGAGGGGAAGTATATATATATATATATATATATATATATATATATATATATATATATATATATATATGTATGAAATACTTGACTTTCAGTGAATTCTATCTATATATATATATATATATATATATATATATATATATATATATATATATATATATATATATATATATATATATATATATATATATATATATATATATTTATTTTAATATACATATAAATAAAAGAAATACTTGAATTTCAGTGTTCCGGAGGCTATCCAGTAGATGGCAGTATTGTCCTGTTTAAGAGTGTCACAACATTGCTGTTTACGGCAGACGAACTGCTTTACGGTAGACGAAAACGTGACTGCTGTTGTTGTGTGTTGTTACCGCGCTGGGAGGACGTTAATGAAACTGCCTAACAATAAACCCACATAAGAAACCAAGAACTCGCTCTCGATCATTCTACAGTTATAACGTGATTGGGCAGGCACGCTGTTTATATCGTGGGAAAGCGGACATGAAAACAGACTGTCGGCGCTGTCCCCACTCAGGTCCGCATTGAGCTGGAGGGGGCGTGGCCTCCAGCTCCGGCTGAATTCCGGGAGTTTATCGGGAGAAAATTTCTTCCGGGAGGTTATCAGGAGAGGCGCTGAATTCCGGGAGTCTCCCGGTAAAACCGGGAGGATTGGCAAGTATGGGGATAGATGGCATTTACATTGTCATCACAGATATTTATTACAAAAAATGTGGCTTACACAAGCATCACATCTCATAAGCTTGACAACACATTGTGTCCAATATTTTGCACAAAAATGAAAATAAGTAATATCTTAGGTTCATTTAATAGTTAAAACACTTTTAAATAATGAATCCCATATTCTAATATATGACTCATTATTATCTCAACTAAACCATAGCGTGTGTATACCAGTCAGTTTGAGTTGGACTATCAGGATAGATGCTGATAGTTTAGTTTGATTATCTCAACTAAACCATAGCATGTGTATACCAGTCAGTTTGAGTTGGACTATCAGCATCTATCCTGAGATAATAATGAGTCATACATTGTTTTAATATTACCATTTTTGTTATGATGCAGATCGAAAGAAATGCAATTTTATTCTTTACTGACACGTTACTAAATTGATGCAGATCACCAAGAATACAAGTTTGCAGTGTCATTGGGATGTTTATATTTTGTAATGTGATTGCTTCTTTTGTTGTTTTAAACCATAACTCTTTTCCTACAATAAATGAAAAAGGGTCCCATCAGCGTCCCAACACCTCACACATAACTTGCTATCTATCTCATCGTTAGCCTCAACAGTGTAAAGACATACATTTGTCCTGATTGCCTTGCTGGTGTTGATGCGAACATGAATGCATCACTGTTTTTGTGCCAGCCTTTGAAATAAACTGGCAGCCAATGCACACTGGGATAGCCTCCAGTATCCAACAAATTGGACACGATAAACGTGACAAACAGAAAAAGGCATGCTTGACATTACATACTTCCTAGAATACCTCTGTATGAAATTTGGGCACAGTTTAAGGATTACATGGCTGCAGCATGGCAGCAGACTGATTCACTGGTTAGTCCTGTTGCCTCACAGGCAAAACAAGGATGTACTGTATGTTCTAATCTTGGGTCTGGCCTTTTTAGTTTGCACATTTCACCTTTTTACAGAGTGGTTGACTGATTGATTGATTGAGACTTTTTATTAGTAGGTTGCACAGTGAAGTACATATTCCGTACATCTGACCACTAAATGGTAACACCCGAATAAGTTTTTCAACTTGTTTAAGTCGGGGTCCACTTAAATTGATTCATGACACAGATATATACTATCATATATACTATCATTATAATACAGTCATCACACAAGATAATCACAATGAATTATTTACATTATTTACAATCAGGGGTGTGGTGGGGGGGGGGGGGGTTAGGATATGGACATCAAGTAGTGGACATAGAGAGAGAGAGAGAGAGAGAGAGAGAGAGAGAGAGAGAGAGAGAGAGAGAGAGAGAGAGAGAGATCAAAAGGCATAAGAAAAAGTATCTGCATTTGATTGTTTACATTTGATTGTTAGCAATCCGGGGAGGGTGTTAGTTTAGGGTTGTAGCTGCCTGGAGGTGAACTTTTGTTGCGGTTTTGAAGGAGGATAGAGATGCCCTTTCTTTTATACCTGTTGGGAGCGCATTCCACATTGATGTGGCATAGAAAGAGAATGAGTTAAGACCTTTGTTAGTTCGGAATTTGGGTTTAACGTGGTTAGTGGAGCTCCCCCTGGTGTTGTGGTTATGGCGGTCATTTACGTTAAGGAAGTAGTTTGACATGTACTTCGGTATCAGGGAGGTGTAGCGGATTTTATAGACTAGGCTCAGTGCTAGTTGTTTAACTCTGTCCTCCACCTTGAGCCAGCCCACTTTAGAGAAGTGGGTAGGAGTGAGGTGGGATCTGGGGTGGAGGTCTAGCAGTAACCTGACTAGCTTGTTCTGAGATGTTTGGAGTTTAGATTTGAGGGTTTTGGAGGTGCTAGGGTACCAGGAGGTGCATGCGTAATCGAAAAAGGGTTGAACGAGAGTTCCCGCCAGAATCCTCAAGGTGCTTTTGTTGACCAGAGAGGAGATTCTGTAGAGAAATCTCGTTCGTTGGTTAACCTTTTTGATTACCTTGGTTGCCATTTTATCACAGGAAAGGTTAGCCTCTAGAATGGAACCTAGGTAGGTGACCTTATCTTTCCTGGTGATAACAATGTCACCCACTTTTATGGTGAAGTCATTGACTTTCTTGAGGTTGATGTGGGACCCAAACAGGATGGATTCTGTTTTACCCAAGTGTATGGATAGCTTGTTGTCAGCGAGCCAGGTGCAAGTTCTACAGAGCTCAGCACTGAGGATTTTCTCCACCTGTGACTTGTCCTTGCCGGATAACAGCAAGGCAGAGTCATCCGCAAACAAAAACAATTCACAGTCGCATGCCGATGACATGTCGTTTATGTATATTAGGAACAGTAAAGGTCCCAATATACTGCCTTGGGGGACTCCACAGCTCACCGAGAGGGGGGGGGGGGAACACAGTGCCGTTCACCTCTACCACCTGCTCCCTCCCCTCCAAGTAAGATTGCATCCAGCTCCATGAGTTTTTGTTAAATCCGATTGCTCTGAGCTTATCCTTGACATGTCTGTTGCATGATCAATTCCTACAGTCAACTGGCCTAGACTTCAGCCTCTTTGTGACCCTGAACAGGTAGGTATAGAAGATGGATTAATGACAGTATCTCTGTGTGTTGCAACATCTGATTGCTATGTTGATTCAGTTAACTCTTTTGTCTGAAGTAAAATTACACAATAACTGCTAAATACATGGAAATCCAAGGAATTTACAAAAGCCCTTTGAGCTTTTGGATTTATAAATGCATTGCACATCCAGTGATTTTGTCAACAACCGAATAATGAAGTTAGCATTGTGGTCAGTGAAATTTCTATGTATAACTTTTGCATCATGTTAGCTTGTTTTCTTATGACTACTGAATGGTTGGATGATTTTTGTGGCCGAAGACTGACCTGAGTTCCTAAAACATTATTTTCATCTGCTTTCTGCTCATTTGTTAACTATTTATTTTGCAACCGTTAACAAAAGTATTTTGGCGAAGTATTTTGGCGAAGAATTATGACGCTCATTGCTTTTTGATGACGTATTGGTCGGGTTAACACGACCCAATCACTTAGAATGCAGTTGCATCGGATACACATCTCATCCATATCCACATTCGAAAGAGACTTGGGTCAGATTTGAAAAATTTGGATTTGTACTGTTCATATGAAAAATTAGATCATGGTACACATGGGCAAAAAAATCAGAAGTGACCTGCAGTGTGAACAAGGCTATAGTTACTAATTCCAACAAAGACTGTCCTGTGATTGAGAAAATATCTTCTTCTCACCATTGTCTGGTTTCTGATCCTTTGTCTGGCATTTTGTTTGCAAACAATATTGACGTTATAGTCACTTATTATTGATTTACACGTTGGACGAACGCGACTCGGGCGTTCAGACGGCAGTTGCATTGGATACATATCAGATTTCTGACCACATATAAACATACTTGCCAACCCTCCCAAATTTTCCGGGAGAGTCCCGAATTTCAGTGCCTCTCCCGAAAATCTCCTGGGACAACCATTCTCCCGAATTTCTCCCGATTTCCAGCCGGACAACTATATTGGGGGCGTGCCTTAAAGGCACTGCCTTTAGCGTTGTCTCTCACCTGAAAAGGAGACTATTATATATGTCTCCGTTATCCATAGGTTTATCTATAACCCATAAAGTAGGCAGGCACGGAGCTATTTCTCAGCTTGTGTTTATTCCAGCTGGCACGTTAATACACTGACACACAACATCCGGATTCATATCATGCATTGCTTCAAAACTACGGCAAGTAGTAATGTCCAAAATTTCCAGCCGGACAAACAATATTGGGGGTGTGCCTTAAAGGCACTGCCTTTAGCGTCCTCTCACTTGAAAAGGAGACTATTATATACAGAATGTCTCCGTTATCCATAGGTGTATCTATAACCCATAACACGGTGGCCGAATGAATATAGTCACTCATGAACGGTCAGAGAAGCACAAGGCGGCGGCAACACAGTCTTATGGGCCACCTTGCAAACAACATCCCGTTCTCATTTGCGGATGTTTTCAACAAATCCGTGAAGGATATGTTCCCGGATTCAGAGATCGCTCGCCAGTATTCAAATGGCAGAACAAAGGCTACTCAAATAGTGAAAGGTAAGTGTTAATTTTTTTTAAGTAAGCAGCAAGTACAGTGCAGTTAGTTGAACAACTGTGTTTTCATTACTGTGTACTGTAATATATATATATATATATATATATATATATATATATATATATATATATATATATATATATATATATATATATATATATATAAAAGAAATACTTTAATTTCAGTGAATTCTAGCTATAAATATACTCTTTCCCCCTTAACCCCGACCCCCCATACCCCCAATCTCCCTAATTCGGAGGTCTCAAGGTTGGCAAGTATGCATATAAAAGAAGCCAAGGTCTGATTTAAGGAAATCGTACGTGTTGTGTTCACACTGATACAAAAAATTTGAATTGACCTGCAGCAACAACATAGCCAAAGTGACCAGCAATGGTCTGTTCCAGGATCTATCCAGCCTCTTGCCCAAAGTCAGCTGGGATATAATCCAGCTCACCCAAGGTCAAGGTCAAGGTCAGGGTTTCTTTAATGGTACCCGGAGGTAAAATAGTTGTGTAGACATTTGTAATTCAGCGTCAATAGAATGAAGCAAGCCAACACAAATCATATAAAACATAAAAAATATTCTAAAAATCTACAAACGATCGCCAGTATACAGGCAGACTGTAGAACAATAAAATATATTACCTAATAAACCAATACAATTATTGTGATTAAAGTGCTATGGCATAATAAATACATTCTAAAAATAAAATCCCCATGTGATAGCCTTATTTAAGAGTGGGATGGCAGCAGGTACAAAAGTATTCTTATATCGTTTAGTCCTACAAAGAGGAACAATGAACCGCCGACCAGAGCGAAGGAGCTTCAATTCACTGCGTAGAGCAGGGGTCTCAGACACGCGGCCCGCGGGCCAATTGTGGCCCGCGAGACGTTATTTTGCGGCCCTCACCTTAATATAAATGTTTAATGTTTGTGCGGCCGGCGAGTTTTAAATGAATGACGCTTGACAGCGTTGTGTGCGGAGCTGAAGGAATCTACCAATCACGGTGTGATGTATGACTCTCGACAATATTAAGGGCATGCGTGATGGCACTGGCTTTAGTGTCCTCTAGAACCTGTCATCACACTGTCGTTTTCTCCATCCAAATAGTGTGCCGGCCCAGTCACATGTTGTATGCGGCTTCTGCAGGCACACACAAGTGACTGCAAGACATACTTGAGCAACAGCCATACAGGTCACACTGAGGGTGGTCCTATAAATAACTTTAACACTGTTACAAACACTCTGAAACCACACCAAAAAAGAATGACAAACACATTTCGGGAGAACATCCGCACCGTAACACAACATAAACACAACAGAACAAATACCCAGAATCCTTTGCAGCCCTAACTCTTCCGGGCTACAAAAACACCCCCGCTACCTTCAACCCCGCCTACCCCCCAACCCCGCTCACCTCAAACCTCCCCACACACACCTCAAACCCCCCCCATCAAGTTTGGCAAGTATGCATTGACATCACTTGCGTGATGCAAGCAAAGAAACATTTTGCCGCTTTTCCACGACACCCGCACACGCTCTTCCTCCCTCCCTCCCTCCCTCGCTCGCCCGCCTGCTCGCTCCCGCCCCAGGCGCCGCTGTAAACAGTCCGGGCGAGGAAGACGAGCGGTACGGTAGCTTCAAAAGCACTCCAACGAAGGACCGAGCGACAATACAAAACTGTGGTGCACTGGACCCCAGCGCTGATACTCCGACAGAGAGTCGCTGGGCGAATCGGACGTGTAACACGTTAGTCGTGATGTTAGCCCGTTCGGGGCTAATTGATAGCCCGTTCGGGGCTAATCGCCCCCCCTCCCGTTGGCTCCAGACAGAGACGATTTTTGTTATTTGGGTCCAAAATACCCCTGCGTTAGTGGAAAAGCAGCAAATGAGTGAAAGCGACAGAAACGTTGCCATGGAGACGACAGTTTTCTTACGTGCCTGGCTGCAGTCACACCGCGACACCTGTCCATCAGTAATAAAGTCCCTGATAACCTGGACCAATTCAAACCGTTATTTGTTTTTTTTTATTGTTTAATTTGCATTGCCTCACACGATGAACACTACATATATTTTTATATGACGCCGGATAACACTCCGGGAGCCGTCCCTTTTTTGCGCTCGCGATCCCGGTACATTCCGCCGACCGCCGTGTTGCTGTAGGGAGGAAAAGCAGAACGACACACATTGCGGAAATAACATTATTCTCCGTGTGTCGGCTAAATACAAATATATTCCACAACCCCAAACATGTCTTTTTCAAAGCCTGCAGTGAAGAGAAAGGTTAGTGATGAGCAAAGACAATTCCAGGAAAAGTGGGAGTGGCAATATTTCTTTGTTGAGCACAGGGGCACCCCGATGTGTCTTATTTGCACAGAGAAAGATGCGGTGCACAAGGAATACAATTTGAAACGTCATTATACAACTAGACATGCTGAGGAGTATGCAAAATACCAGGGAGATGAGAGAGTGAACCGGGTTGCAAATTTTAAAACCAGTCTACTAAGGCAACAAGATTTCTTTAAGAAAGCAAGCGAAAAGAGCGATGCAGCAGTCAAAGCTAGCTACATGGTGAGTAAGATGGTTGCTAGGGCGAGAAAGCCATTCAAAGAAGGTGAATTCATTAAAAAGTGCATGTTAGATTTTTTTTAAAGAAATCTTTTCTTGCGGCCCAGCCTCACCCAGTTTCTGCATCCAGTGGCCCCCAGGTAAATTGAGTTTGAGAACCCTGGCGTAGAGGATGATGTTTGCAGTGGTGAATAACAGAGCTCGCCTTGCGCTGCAGCTGTGTGGCAGATAGGTTGAGTTGCGGCTCACCTATAAGCTTACTATCCCACTTTACAATTTGATTTAGTGCAGACTTGTCATGGTTTGGTAGTTAGTCCTGGAGAACCAGGACTAACTACCAAACCATGACACCAGGGAGAAGGACAGAATAGATTCAATACATGCCCGATAAAAGAGTGACAACATGGTTCTATCTATGTGGAGACGTGACAGTTTCCTTAGGCAATGAAGACGGTGGTGTCCCTTTTTACACACCGTTCCGCAGTTCATCTCGAAGGTCAGCTTTGAGTCTATGACCGGGCCAAGGTACTTGTAGCTGTCCACACAGTCTACAGGCTGACCCTAATGAGGACAAGCTGTATAATAAAATAAGTGGATGGATGAATAGTAACCTTTTGACTTGATCCTAAAAGCATTTTACTAGAAACCAGACTACAGCAGTGTGTGTGGGTGAGCCTATTCAATGTCAAAATACATAACATCATAAAGGCTCAGAGCTTTTTAGGGAATAAACACACTCAAACCATGCATAACTTGTTCTGCACAATTCACCGGGAGCATAATGAAACCTCTCTCTCTCTCTCTCTCTCTCTCTCTCTCTCTCTCTCTCTCTCTCTCTCTCTCTCTCTCTCTCTCTCTCTCTCTCTCTCTATCTCTCTCTCTCTCTCTCTCTCTCTCTCTCTCTCTTGCTCAGAGACACAGACACAAAGTTCACAGCCTGTCTCATTTACTTCCCTCCCTGTGTTTGCCAGATTGCCGCTGCCAGCATCATATGACTGGCACATGGGCCTGTCTTTCCAAAAACAGTACCATGATGCCTTGCTTGTGTTGCACTCAGGCCGACAATTATTAGTGCTGGATTTCTAAGCACAACTTAAACACATGCTCACATTTTCAAATCTCTGTGATCAGTGATAGAATATTAATATTTTTATTGTAGAAAGATACGTAAAAGGAGCGCATACAGTAATTAAACTACAGTAATCAAGACTATCTAATAAACGGATGTTTTACAAAACAAATGACCAAATAATTGGTGCCAAACTGTGTCAGATTCGTTATCATACTGTAATGCGTGCCAGTGTTTTAATTCATCATAGAAAAGTTACGATTATGACCTAACTCCTATTTATTTCATTTTGTACTAATGTATTCAGTTTAATTATTTGTTAATGTAAATTCAAATGGCTTAGCCTCTGCCATCAGTGATTATTACAAACGATGTATCTAAAATAATGTCATCTGTCACATTACCCAACCAAGGTGAATATTAATATGTTTTTTTCAGATTAACTGGCAATCAACAATACGTTTGTGTAATGTAACGTGTGTTTCAAGCACTAGTCTTTTCTCCAGGGTTACAGGTAAATTACCTGAGGGATTAAGCCTCTGAGTGCTGGTAAGCAGCAGACCATAATCTCTTGAGAGAGACAGATGAAATTGTTTCCCTGAGGTGTAAATGTGATAAAATGACGGAGGACAGATAGAGCTCAGGGAGGAAGAGTACATGGGAGATGGAGTACTCGGGTCCAGCACATTGGGACTGCCTCACGGGTGGCTGGCTTTAACACTTGCGTTGTCCTCATTTCCTGTATACACCCCGTGTCCTCCGGGTCAAAATGACCCGTCTTCACTAAACCCCTAATATAAGCAGCTTCATTGAATTTAAACACCAAATTTCATCTTGCTTGAAGAAACAACTTGTCATTCACCACAAAATGTGTGAATAACTGAGTTTTCCCTCTTCACTTCATTTCTATAGCTTAAGAAAAGCAAAACAATGTGCGTTTTGAATGCATTTTTATTCATCCCAATGACTCAGTTTCTTTCTTTTCTTTCTCCAGTGAACAATTGAAGACAATGTACAATACAAAAATATGAAAAATTACATAACCCATTCAACTAATTAACTAACCCTAATTGGCACATGTAGGGCAGTATGCAAGTGTGCAGCCTTTGCAGATATATTTCTTACACCTGCAGCACACAGTATGTGTTTTACAGTCCTTCTTTTGAGGGCAGAACTGACATCTCTTCCTCTTACTTGCCCTAGCTGTGAACGTGGCTGTGGTAGCTGGATCCTCAGGTTGATCAGGAGCTCCTGCACTCTGAATAGCTTTTACAACTGCTGCTGAGGCTTCTGTGCAGGGGACATGCTTCCTTCTTTCAATGAGTGGAATTACAAGTGCCTTTCCCAGCTTCTTCAGGAACACCCTCCTCTTGTTCTGCTTACGAGACATCCAGGTCGGGTTGATCTCTCTCTAAATCACAAAGGCATTGTAGGAGGAAACATCAATGATGTTGTGGAAGATGACCAGGGGCCAGCGGGCAGTCATCCTTCCGCACTAACATTAAATTTTCATATTAAGGTGCGGGCCGGAGCGTGTGTCTGAGACCCCTGGTTAAAACATAGCACAAAGCAAAAAAAGCTTTGTATGCAGTGTTATTTCATTTTAAATTTTCAAGAGTTTTGTGGCTTCCATTGTTTTCTTTAATTTGTGAAACTTGTCAAAATGGCTCTTTGGGTGGTAAAGGTTGCCGACCCCTGGTCTAGGATGATGACTGGCTTCCTGTCCTCACGATCGCTAACGTCACCATCTGTGTGCAGTGTGCTCAGAAGAACTACATTGTCCCAGATCTCTCTTATGGCTGCAAGTTTGTTTGTCACACGTCTTGCTGGTCTTGACTCACGGTCATCAAATCGTATCAGTCTTGAGTAGGTGTAAAAGAGTTTGAGTGGAATTGCGGCTCGTAAAATTGGCCTTCCACTCTCTGCATCCCATAGACTAGTTGCACCCTCACCTTGGGACCTGTATACACCGGCTAAGATTAGCACCCCCAAGTAGGCCTGCAGGTCAGTCTCATCCTTCTTTTTCCAGCTGTCTCCATATTTGCGAAAACCCTCCAAATGTGTCATCTCCAGGATTCTTTTTTCAATTGCTGGTGTGATAAACAGGTAGAATGTAGAGACATTGTCATGGGCATGAGAAACGGCATACCTTGTGGGTCCTGGGGTCATCTTTATGATGTTTTGTTCTGCATGCCTGCCTTGACGGTCATATGCTGCTGAGGACCATGTTATTTTGCCATTTTTTGAAAGGAAAGTCTCTCTTTCAGCTTCAGGGTTTTCTTCTTCTGAAGATGATTCATCATGCTCTGGATTGTATTCCTCCCCATCTTCTTCTTCTGATACATCCTCCACTTCCTCTTCTGAATCAGAGTTGTCTTGCTGGACATCTGAAAAAATCAGCTCTAGAGCCTCTTCAGCCGTATAACGCACACTCATGGCTTCAGCACAGACAGAATTCGGGGCCCTGTGATCTGCAGCACCTTTATAATCTCTGGAAATACACAGAAAAAGAGCTGTGCTACTGATAGACTATAATAAGTAAAACATTGTAATATTCTGTGAGGTATAAATAACTCTGTGACTTTGATTTCAACACTTTGTGACTCACGGGTCATTTTGACCCGAAGACCACCTTTGTAAATTTTTTTGTACAGCTTACATGGAAATGTGAATCAAAGCAACATATCACTTTTTCTACTGTTGGTGCCAATCTAGGAAAAGTCATAAAATTTTAAGTTAAAAAAATATCATTTAGGGGATTTATTTTTGGTTTTTAACACAGTGGCGGGTCAAAATGACCTGAGGACAACAGGAGGGTTAAGAAACATCTAGACTCCTGGATTTAATTGTTTTCTATATTGTTTGCAAATAATTAGTCAAGTCATACAGATCCTTAGGTACACCTGTAAAAATCTGATAGAAGAACTATATAAAAAAAAAAAACTTGTTAAAAACAAACTAGCCAAGGCCGGACATTTCTAATTTGGATCCACATCAGGATTCCTGAAGCTGTACATGACCACAAGTAAATGAATTTGTCTTTCTGTCATATCTAAGTCTTTGGCCAAATTTCATCCACTTGTCATCTGACAGCTCTTAAATCTGATACATCTAATTTGACCAGACTATACATTTACTGTGGTTAAAGGAGGACAAATATTATTTTTGTAGACTGCACCAATCTGTTTGGCACTAAATTGTAATGCCTAGAAATCCCTGAGCCAGGGAATCAAACCCAGGACCTCATTTTTGTGAGGCACGAGCACTAACCACTGTGTCACCGTGCTGGATGCTTGGAAATATGCATACATATTCAATCTGTGAAATCTAGTCTAATGTCCGATTTAACGATCTGGTTCTGATTAACGAGAAATTGTTTGCATCTTCCAATATTTTGAATGGAACAGAAACATGTGGGTGAGATGAAACTTTCTCAGAGTAAATGTAACAGATACAACTCAATCTGAGCATCTTAAAATGTTGGAGTGTGTACTTTGTGTTCATACTGTAGTGTTCTGGTGGAGACAGAGACATGCTTTTTAGAAGACTTAACAGGTTATTTTTAACTAGTGATGTACAATATGGACAAAAATATGTATCCCGATATATATCACGATAACGATAGATTATTGAATGTCAATTTTGCTTTTCTTTTCTCTGTTTATTTATACATTACATTATATATATATATACATATGAAAAGGACAGGAACATTTTAAAAACATTTAAAAGCACTGTTTGTACCAACCCTTCTTTTTGACAGTGTATACACTAAGGCCATGTCTACATAAATGAATTTAGAGATAGAACCTGTCATTTCTCTGTGTATGCTGTTCTTCATAACATACCTTCAAGTTACTGAAAATATTAGATATGTTGAAGTCCCTAGTAAGGACTTGTTGGGCGGCATGTTTTGAAGATTAGCAGACCGTAGTCTATTTGTCTGACGTTTTTTAATCCTAACAAAGGAGTGCCTCTTTCCTCGTTTTGACACCCAGTCTGTTTCAGGTTTTGTTGGTTTAGCTTCCATTGTGCTTTCTGATCAATGTTGACATCAATTCTCCCTTTGGTTCTTGCCGTAAAGTTCTTTCAAGTGACTTAAAAATGCTCGCGCAAAGTAGCAGTGTTGCTGCAGTTACATTAGCAGCAGCATTTACTGTTCACTGTCACACCGAGTCATATTGTGCCCGTACTGACCTTTGAAATATATAAACGCTAACTAAATGAATAACATTATAAACCCATGAATGTCACATAACCTAGTTTGTTTCAGAGCTGAATAATTATTTATCGTACTGTGAGTGTATGCAGTAGGTAAGCAGGTTTTTTAAACAGACATTGCTCCCCCATAACACGGTTCGCTTTATTTAAACCCACTTATCAGTGATTGGATACCAAAATCCTGATGGTGTCTACTGTTAAGCACAGTGGTGCGCACACTTTTTCAGCAGGCGAGCGAATTAATAAATTATATATTATATATCCATCCATCCATCTTCTTCCGCTTATCCGAGGTCGGGTCGCGGGGGCAGCAGCCTAAGCAGGGAAGCCCAGATTTCCCTCTCCCCAGCCACTTTGTCCAGCTCCTCCCGGGGGATTCTGAGGCGTTCCCAGGCCAGCCGGGAGACATAGTCTTCCCAACGTGTCCTGGGTCTTCCCCGTCGCCTCCTACCGGTCGGACGTGCCCTAAACACCTCCCTAGGAAGACGTTCGGGTGGCATCCTGACCAGATGCTCGAACCACCTCATCTGGCTCCTCTCGATGTAGAGGAGCAGCGGCTTTACTTTGAGCTCCTCCCGGATGACAGAGCTTCTCACCGTATCTCTAAGGGAGAGCCCCGCCACCCGGCGGAGGAAGCTCATCTCGGCCGCTTGTACCCGTGATCTTGTCCTTTCGGTCATAACCCAAAGCTCATGACCATAGGTGAGGATGGGAACGTAGTCCGACCGGTAAATTGAGAGCTTTGCCTTCCGGCTCAGCTCCTTCTTCACCACAACGAATCGATACAGCTTCCGCATTACTGAAGACGCCACACCAATCCGCCTGTCGATCTCATTATCCACTCTTCCCTCACTCGTGAACAAGACTCAGAGGTACTTGAACTTCTCCACTTGGGGCAAGATCTCTTCCCCAACTTTCCCAACACTCCACCCTTTTCCGGGCGAGAACCATGGGCTCGAAGTTGGAGGTGCTGATTCCCATCCCAGTCGCTTCACACTCGGCTGTTAACCGATCCAGTGAGAGCTGAAGATCTTGGCCAGATGAAGCCATCAGGACCACATCATCTGCAAAAAGCAGAGACCTAATCCTGCAGCCACCAAACCAGATACCCTCAACGCCTTGACTGTGCCTAGAAATTATGTCCATAAAAGTTATGAACAGAATCAGTGACAAAGGGCAGCCTTGGCGGAGTCCAACCCTCACTGGAAACGTGTCCGACTTACTGCCGGCAATGCGGACCAAGCTCTGACACTGATCATACAGGGAGCAGACCGCCACAATCAGACAGTCCGTTACCCCATACTCTCTGAGCACTCCCCACAGGACTTTCCGGGGTACACGGTCAAATGCCTTCTCCAAGTCCACAAAGCACATGTAGGCTGGTTGGGCAAATTCCCATGCACCCTCAAGGACCCTGCCAAGAGTATAGAGCTGGTCCACAGTTCCACGACCAGGACGAAAACCACACTGTTCCTCCTGAATCCGAGGTTCAAATATCCGGCGTAGCCTCCTCTCCAGTACACCTGAATAGACCTTACCGGGAAGGCTGAGAAGTGTGATCCCACGATAGTTGGAACACACCCTCCGGTTCCCCTTCTTAAAAAGAGGAACCACCACCCTGGTCTGCCAATCCAGAGGTACCGCCCCCGATGTCCACGCGATGTCGCAGAGTCTTGTCAACCAAGACAGCCCCACAGCATCCAGAGCCTTAAGGAGATCTACTGGTAGCTTGCTATTGACGTAATGGGCACCCCAGGCGGATCATGTATTAAGCTTGCTTATACACAAAAACCTGGCGTACAATCTTTTTCACAGTAAATGTGAGATGTATCAAAAGTGAACTGGACGTTAAAATGTGCGCTGCCTCACTCCAACTTCATGCTTCGCATGCGCACATTTCTACAGCCTGTGGATATATTGGCAACACACAGACATGGTCGCTCGGACATTGCCAAAATTCTATTTCAAAACAGTAAAAATAATCGAGGCAAGGACATAAAATTCCCTTTTTCGCCAATGAATTAAATGATTATTTTAATATTTGTGAGTATACCTATTAATTTATCTACACGTTTTGCCACTTATTGCTGTCAAAATGTGTTCCTTTGACTGCAGAACCAGCTTGGCTAGTTGGGCGGACTACAGCAGCTGGTGTTTGCTGCACAATGGTACCTACATTTCTCCTGAGTTGTAATAATACATTGAGTAATCAAAAATCAGTATTTTGTATCCTTTTTAATAGCGCTGGCATGTTTACATTTAAAAGATTGCAAACCAAATATTACATCATGTTCATATGAAACTCTAATCTGGCTGTGAGCAGGCTGAAGTATGAACACATTTTGTTGTAAATTACACAAATTATACTTACATTGGGAGCAATCAGAGTCAGCCACTTCTTCTAAGGTTGTACATATCAATGCACAGACTATCTTTTCAAGCGGGGTGCAGTACTGCAGCGAACTTAATCCATCAATTCCAGGTTGATTGTGATGTAACAAAGAAATGTGCTTAGATTTGTCCGTGCCCACGCTTTAATACATCTGAATTTTGTCTTGCGTACGATGTTTTCTGGAATTGAACGCATGTCTATTTTAGTAGTAAATCCATGCAGTTCTTAATACATGAGGCCCCTGATCTGGCATATGGTATTTGTTTTATACACAGCTGTAAGTATATGTTAAGTATGCAGTTTATTTGCCTCTTAATCATTTAATCACCAAGTATGTGCTCATGTTCTCTGAATAGCACAGAGTTCCAGAAAATGTAGTCAGCTTGTTAATTACACCTCTCTTAAAATAGGTACTAATGTGATTATAATATATTTTCTGCAACCGCTGAAAGAAAATTATACCGTGACCTATATATAGGCACTCTGTTAGTGGAGATATGGGCTACATACATACTGTACATAATTATCGTACACTAAATGCCTGGTTGATTGATAGTTTAGTCACTGGATAATCTTAATTTTCATCTAAGAATGTGTGGGACTTTTACAACATGTATGTGTACCAGTGCACAAAGCATCTTTAACAAACTTGGTGGGGAGAACCTTGATCTCAAACCCATCAAACAACTCACCCTTTTGAGCCGGTTCTATAGCTGTACTGTGCAAAAGTCTAAGGTCACCATTTGATGTATTGTTTAAGCAATACCTTAGGACCACATATTACTTCACAACTTCGGGAGTGTATGTGTGTCTGTTTGTCCATCCGTTTATTAGCTCGGTTGAGTTATGCTGTTTTCTTTTTTCCCTTGTACAAAAGTATATTGTACACTTTTGTTGTAACCGCCGACTTACCCATCATGACTGTACACTCGTGATCTCAATAGAAAGATGGATAAAGAAATTACTTTTGCTTTGTTGTTGCACTCACCAAGCATTAGCCCAGTTAGACTACCATTGCACGCACACAGTCTTTAAGCCTTAACCTCACTGCCAGTGTCGGTCAACTCTCATAATTATAGCTCATCTAAAAATATCACGTCAGAACTGAGTCACCTGTGCTTGTGTATGTCGTGGAGGTTAAAAAGTGGTGATGGGTCATTGGGGAACGATCGTGCTCTTAGACAGGAACCGGCTCTTTGAAGTGAACGAGCCGCCTCGTCTTTTTTCTGTTACTTTAAAGCCGCACAATATTGGTCAAAATATGTGGTGGCATACGTGTCGACACTGAGTAGAAGAGAAAGAAATGGGTTACACACACAGCACAATCATGAGAGAGAATGAGAGTGCATTGCTACAGAATTAGAGACTACATGCGGTAAAGATGAGGAAAATGAGCATCAAAAAATTAAAGCTAAAGCACGTAGTGTTTTTGAATGCTGATTTTTGCTAAGCATTAGCAAAAAATGTTACCTAGATGCATATTTTTCTTTTAGTTTTGCACATTTCAATTTATACAGTATTTGGTTATGTACCATTTCCTTGTAAACAGTTTGACAGTTACATTTAACACACACAATCAGTGTCCTTTTAGTCCAGACCTGGGCATTCTGCGGCCCGCGGGCCACATCCGGCCCTTTGTGCGTCCCTGTCCGGCCCGCGTGAGGCCAATCATATATTACAAAATCAATTTTAAAAAGTATCTATGTCGAGTGTGCAATACAACGGTGCTGCTTTTGTTTTGAAAAGCGTTATTTGTATTACTTTCGTGTGGACGTATGCGCGTGTGTGATTGTGAGTGAATGTGAACAGCGGTAATCACAAATTACAAAATACATTTTAAAAAACATCTATGTCGTGCGTGCAATACAACTGTGCTGCTTTTATTTTGAAAAGTGTTATTTATGGACATATGTCCGTGTGTAACCTGTGAGTGAAGGTGCACAGCGACAAGAGATGCCCGGTTACCCCCGAATGTCAGCTCACGCTAAAAAGAGAAAAGTTGATGACGAATACCGTGTTTCCAACGAGACATGGACTGCCAAGTATTTCTTTACAGAAATTAAAGGTAAAGCCGTGTGCTTAATTTGTGGTACAGTGGTACAGAATATAATTTGAATCGCCACTGCACGACGAAGCACGAGGATAAATACCGGAATCTGTCTGATGAAGAGCGCGCAAGGGAGGCTGATGCGTTGATGGTAAAACTGCAAACCCAACAAGAACTTTTTGCCAAATTTCACACCCCTAGAGATGCAGCCGTCAGGACAAGTTTCGTCATTTCTCACAAAATCGCCAGAAAAAGTAAGGCGTTTTCTGACGGAGAGTTTATTAAGGAGTGCTTATTGGACTCTGTTGCGCTGATATGCCCGGAGAAGAGGGGTGCATTTGAGAAAGTGTCACTCTCCCGACGCGCTGTAACGAGGCGGGTTGAGACCATCGCTGGAAACTTGGAGCTTCAGCTGAAGAACAGAACGGCCGACTTTGACTGTTTTTCCCTGGCTTTGGATGAGAGCTGCGATGTACGTGACACCGACCAGCTGCTCATCTTCTTACGTGGGATAACTGCAGACTTTCAAATCACGGAGGAGCTGGCAGCCATGCAGTCAATTAAAGGGACAACCACAGATAATGACTTGTTCACAGAGGTAAATGTGTATTTAGACATGTTAGGACTGAAATGGGACAAGCTGGCAGGTGTGACAACATATGGTTGTCCAAATCTGACGGGGAAAAATGTTGGACTTTTAAAGAGGATGCAGGATAAAGTGACATAAATTAACCCTGTGCAGGAATTGACATTTTTGCATTGTATTATACATCAGGAAGTGTTGTGTAAGACAGTGTTAAAAATAAAACCATCAAAAGCAATCTGCTTTTGTATAAAGTTAAGTTAGGTTAAATGAAATTATTATTAATTATTATTATTGTTGTTATTATTATTATTATTATTTATCTTACGGTATATCAAAAATAATATTGAGCAAAACTAATGCGGCCCCCAGTAAAAATTAATCGCCCACCCCTGTTTTAGTCTAATTTGAGGCGGATCTTTGTTTTTGAGTTTTTATAATTTGTTGTGTAGCGATCTGTTCCATGTTGAGAATATACATAAATACATTATACTAGAAGTTCATTTTGCACATATTTCAGTAAAAAATCAATTAAAGAAACAAAAAAAATTCTCAGAATAAGTTTTGGAGCCAAAAGAGCCATTTATTTTTAGTGAGCCAAGACAAAAAAGAGCCAAAATTCCCATCACTAATAGAAAAGAAGACAGGAAGGTATATTACGGCTTTAGGGAGACAATTATTCCAAGTTTGAAGCAATTTTGCCAGATTGGAGAAAAAAGGTCACGCCTGATGACAAAAGGCACATCCTTTCTCTCCTTTCCATTTCTTCTGCCTGGTGAAGTACAAATGCCCCTTTGCACTGTGAAGTGTGTTCCTGCTGTGGACTGTAGAGCTGAATTATGAAGGACATCTCCTGTATATTTGATGACTGCCTCTTTAGAAATGAGACTTTTGGCAGAGCGCAGTGTTTGATGTGTGTGTACATATGTCCCTGTGTGTTTTGCTTGAATATGTGTACTGAGGGCTTCTTTGAACAAAAAGGGTAAAAGGTCACAGCTATGAAATTCCACCCACATCCTGAATGACGGTGTTACTGGTATTGTGTATTTTTATGTTGCGCCTGCATGTTTTCAACTGAATTTTTGCAAATGGAAGTAGATGAACAATTGATCATAAATCCAGTAACTAATGAATTTCCAGGCTAGAGAGCGCACGTATACAAGTACTAGCCGCATGCACCAAATATTTGGACAAGTTTTATTTTGTACATATATTGGCTATGCAAGTCTATAAACCACAAGTGTACACATTGAAACATGAAATATTTACACAGGCGCTTGTAACAAAAGAAAGTGCCTGTAACATGGCATTAAGTAGCCTACCACAGAGATTATTGAGTGCTGTCTTCTTCCTCTTCCTGCATGCATGCTTCAATAACTGACGTTGTGATGGTGAATTTCCGTTCTGTGTGGTGGCTGTTTCCTTTTTCAATGGCTGGGTCGATTTTCTTTGCATTTGGGGCTGCGTCGTGTGCATTTTGTAATTTCTTCTCCATGGTGAGGGTGAGTCCATAACACACTAAATGGTTGACTAAGGCCATGTCTACACTAAGTCGTTTAACCCCTTAAACAAATAATTATTTAGCCTAAGCCCCGTTTCAGCCACACTAAACCAGCGTTTAAAGGCCTACTGAAATGAATTTTTTTTATTTAAACGGGGATAGCAGATCCATTCTATGTGTCATACTTGATCATTTCGCGATATTGCCATATTTTTGCTGAAAGGATTTAGTAGAGAACATCGACGATAAAGTTCGCAACTTTTTAAAAAAAGCCTTGCCTGTACCGGAAGTAGCGTGACGTCGCAGGTTGAAAGGCTCCTCACATTTCCCCATTGTTTACACCAGCAGCGAGAGCGACTCGGACCGAGAAAGCGACGATTACCCCATTAATTTGACCGAGGATGAAAGATTTGTGGATGAGGAACGTGAGAGTGAAGGACTAGAGTGCAGTGCAGGACGTATCTTTTTTCGCTCTGACCGTAACTTAGGTACAAGGGTTCATTGGATTCCACACTTTTTCCTTTTTCTATTGTGGATCACGGATTTGTATTTTAAACCACCTCGGATATGATATCCTCTTGAAAATGAGAGTCAAGAATCCGAAATGGACATTCACAGGGACTTTTATCTCGACAACAATACATCGGCGAAGCACTTTAGCTAAGGAGCTAACGTGATAGCATCGGGCTTAACTGCTGATAGAAACAAAAGAAATAAACCCCTGACTGGAAGGATAGCCAGAAAATCGACAATACTATTAAACCATGGACCTGTAACTACACGGTTAATGCTTTCCAGCCTGACGAAACTTAACAATGCTGTTGCTAACGACGCCATTGAAGCTAACTTAGCTACGGGACCTCACAGAGCTATGCTAAAAACATTAGCTATCCACCTACGCCAGCCAGCCCTCATCTGCTCATCAACACCCGTGCTCACCTGCGTTCCAGCGATCGACGGAGCGACGAAGGACTTCACCCGATCATCGATGCGGTCGGCGGCTAGCGTCAGATAGCGCGTCTGCTATCCAAGTCAAAGTCCTCCTGGTTGTGTTGCTGCAGCCAGCCGCTAATACACCGATCCCACCTACAGCTTTCTTCTTTGCAGTCTTCATTGTTCATTAAACAAATTGAAAAAGATTCACCAACACAGATGTCCAGAATACTGTGGAATTTTGAGATGAAAACCAAGCTTTTTGTATTGGATACTATGGTGTCCGAATACTTCCGTTTCAACCATTGACGCCACGCGCGTACGTCATCATACATAGACGTTATCAACCGGAAGTTTCGCGGGAAATTTAAAATTGCACTTTATAAGTTAACCCGGCCGTATTGGCATGTGTTGCATTGTTAAGATTTCATCATTGATATATAAATTATCAGACTGTGTGGTCGGTAGTAGTGGGTTTCAGTAGGCCTTTAAGGTTTCCTTCCTCGGACAAATTTTTACACGGGTAAGTCAGCCGTGTATTTCTTGAATCTCCGGCACTTAGCTTTATATGGACTCATTGATCGTTTACAAAGTGAGTTCGGAGAGGAAGTGACGCCAGAAAGAACACGCCCACACAGGAAGTGAAATCAGAAAGAACACGCCACAGCCAGCTTCATAATAAAGCGGTTTCGCAGCTCGGAGCTAACCACCGGAAATATGAAGGCGAGTCATTCAGACTTGCCGTGTTTCTACATGTACAGACGCTTGTGGAAATCACCCATGAATACCTTAAGAGAAAGCGATTGGAGCTATTTCGGATACAACACTTCTCAGACGGCAAGAGAACTTTCCAATGTCCGGCCGGGTTAGCTGGGATGCTACTTAGCGAAAAACTTTGTCCATTTGTCAAAGGAGAGTCATCGAGAATGCTGGCTTCCGTGTATGTGATCAAATTAAAAGGTAGCGTGTGCTTTGTATTACCTGGCCGTCGAGGAAAACATTGAATGCATTTGGACTGGCAAAGCAGTCTGTATCAGTTATTGTCCGCCACGAATGTCGCCGACTCAACGTCTCGGTCCAGAGTATATAAAGTCACCAAAAACGAATGGACAATGAAGGTGAAGGCAAAAGAGTGAGGAGTGTCCTGACCAGATATCTAGATCCCTAGTTTGATTGATGTTAAATGTTCTTTATCACATTGTTTACGTGTATAATAAAGATTTGATTAATGTATGATGGTTTCGGGTGTGATTCACTACAATAGGACCCCACAGCACAATGGATTCCAGTTAATTGAAACACCACAACACTAGATATTGTTCAGATAAGTTACATTTAAGAACTTGCACACAAAGCAACACTGGAGATGACTATGACGTGCGCATTTTCCGTGCATGCGTACTAGGTCGCGTTGCGCCGGCGGACGGAGATGGCGGGGCTCTTAAACAGTGGCATTGTTGTGTGTGGACACGGATAAGGTTAGGTGTTATTTACCCTGGATAACCTTATCCGGCTTTGTGTAAACTGGACCTAAATGATTGTGTGAGTGTGTTTGATTTAGTGTCAAAAATGTCATTGGACTGATGTGAAGAGGCAACATGTGAAGCTTATGAAAACGGGAAAATAACACAGCACTATATAAAGCCCAGGACAATTTAATACATTTTAGATGCCCTGAGTGGAGTGGAGCGGAGACTTCTGTCCAGAATTACAGACTTTTGAATTAGGATTTTATAGAGAATTAAAACAATCGGACAAAAACTACTGCTGAGTTTTGATCGACAATGTCAGAAATAATTATTTGACTACAGTTTCTGTTTGGGCGTAGTACAAAATGACTCTTTCTGAAATGATGTCAACTTACAAATCCACATTTTTAATAATGTAATCTTTACCGCCAGAAAAAACCTGCGGCACCAAAGTTTGTGTTTGTGTGTGGTGTTGTTTTGGCATTTAGAAGGTAATCAATGCCCTGCTGACTACTGCAGCTAATTGAAGGTTAGCAGGTACCATCAGGATGACTCTCTCACTCTATTTTCGACCCATCCTTCTTGATGTCATTGTTCGATCTCCGCTGTGTTTTTGTCCACCGAAGAAGGTGACAGACTTTACTATACAGTAAATGACCACACACCTTCACACAATTTGTGCTTTTTTTTCAACTGATCTCTTTTGCATAAATGCCTTGGGCAACAATTTATGTCTTCAATTAGACTTGGAACACTTGTACAAAATACATTAGATACAAAGAGACACTTTTAAGCATGCCGTCATCAACAGTTATTGCACAAGCTGACTGCTTTATTACTTATAGATTATGCAAATGCTATACACTCAGGGATAATATCACATTATCTGTGCAAATAAGTGTTACAGCAATATTCCCATATGCATAAAATGTTGCATTTGATTCAATTCCCACAGCAATTATGCAGGCAACAGCACAACATGTACATGTGATCAGAAATTCATGGTTACTTTATGCCTCCACAGTCACACATTACTGCTAGATGTCAACTTGCTGATTTCAAACATTTAGTCATCAAGTCAACACAGTCCTATTGTTAAAATCATCTCTCAGAGTTGTGATTGCATTTGTAACTTTGTGTGTATGTGTGCAAAGACAGATGTTGCAGTTACGTGGCTCGCCGCATCAGCTGCAAGGCAATGTCCGTCTGTCTTAGTGTGCATGCTTGTGCTCATTTGTGAGCATGTATAAAAGGAAAATGAAGCAATCTAGGTGTTTTCACACTTCCGTTGCTATGGTAACAGTGATACCTGGCAAGAAGGGTACCACACTAGTCAAAAAATATAGATGGCCAATGCTGATGACAGCATTTGAGAATATCGGGGGTATCGATAGATTTGTGAAAATAAGATTAGGGGTCTAGTTTACGAACATTTTGGATTTTTCAGATCTCACTTCATAACTAGTCATCTTTTTCAATGATGAACTCTATCAAAACAGCATCTGTCTATGCATTAATAATTTAGCTTTAAATGGGCTTTCCCCAGTGAGGGGTGCATGTGCAAGGAGGATTGTTGAGCTAAAAGACCCATATTCCTACTGGGAAAGAAAACATCTATCTTCTTGTCCAGTTTGTCTTCCTGACCTGCTTAATTTTACATAATCCTTCTAGCACCCTCTCTATATCTGTTCATCATATAACTTCAGTATTCAGTTTCTTTTTATTCATTACAGGACACATATGGACCTACCACCAGTCACTCTCATAATGAATCCCCAAATAGGTTACCATTATTGTTTTTGGAATGTGGGAAGAAATTATGAAAGTACCTTGAGAAAAGCCATGTGTTGAAATTGCATGTTTGTGTGTAAGCGGGGCATAGTTTGCATGTTCAAACCAGGAAGAAGGCGGGGTAAATTGCTTGCAGCTCGTTCAAATGTGAGCGCCTTTTAGGCAGCCGCCTGACCACTGCAAACAGCCCAATTTAAGTCGGTCCTCCCAGTATTCCCAGTAAATAATTGTTGAGATTCTTGCAGCAGTAAAGAAGAACACTGAGAAATTGTCCTCTAAGCATCTTTACCAATATGACACAAAATGATTACCAGGACTACTAAAATGGAGTAAAATATAATAGAATTACACAGCATGTCAGCGCAAATTTAAGCGTAATTTATGAAGAAGATAACTTTTTTTTCCTGCTGGCATTAAAAGTATTTAAAAAATTAACATTTAACCTGCTATCAGTTTGTTTACAAATGTGACGATTCAAACACATTTACCCACTGAGACAAAAAACAAGTGCTAAATATTGTGTGCAAATTATAAAATGTGTGTCCCATAAGTGCTGTGGGTGATCTACTAAGACTGTGTGTGCATTGATAACAAGGTCAAAGTGGCGCAGACCACCCTATTTAAATGAGGATTGTGTACTACCGGCTGTAATCATGGAGACACACTTTTCCTGAACACCCATTGCATCATATTCCAAACTGTAGTGTTGTATTTTGTAAAATCCAGTGCACACATATAATTTAAAAAAAAAAATTCTGGGCATTACAAAAACTGTCTAGACAACATAACTTAATTTTAACATGTCGAAGGTGTGCTGTTTGGGTTCCAAAAATGATGCACAAAGATGCACGCTGCATGTTTTTTCATTTTAATAAACCATAGGAGAAAAAAAGTATTTCCATTAAAAAAACAACAACAGAAAACACGCACAAAAATCTATTGAATTAGTTTTAATCAGCCCCTTAAGTTATCCAGCAGTTCTAACATTTTAAAATGACATTGCTGTATATACACAATGTCTAATATTTTTATTTATGTCAGTCCAAATATGGACAGAGGGTTCCCTCTTTGTCGTCTATCATTGTAGTCAGGGGTTCCCCCACAAGGACAGCAACTCAGAAAAACACACAGGGGAAATGGCTGTAGCAGTTTTTCTCAAAACTGTTGTATGTGTACCAATAGTGGTATCTAGTGGTACGCCAAATAATTACTTGATTAAAGTACAGTGTTTTATTGTCCTATATTCAAACACAGTGTTACTGTTCAAACTGTGTGTAATGTTACAGTGGCCAAAAATATTAAATATATTTGATGAATAAAACCTCTGCCTTGTTTTTAATGAATGCTTAGGCCTACCAGGCTATTGCATTTTCATGTTGTTCATTATGATGGTACATGGAGAGCTAACATACATATTGGGCAGAAAGGAACACAGTGGAATCTGGTAGAGCGAGTGGACCAGTAGCGCTTCATATTCATTATGCAGGTGTAGTTCAGCCTTCATTAAGACCTGCGTTAAGATATTTATTCTACAATGATGCCATTTGATTGGCTGGAACTCCTCCTCAAATCCCTCCCATGCTTTCTAGCTATTTAAGTGCTGTGAAGTGCTGCTTCTATTGATCAGAATAGGCTGTGTGTGTGTGTATGAGAGAGAGCGAGAGAGAGAGAGCTGGCAGTGACATAACATTGGCCCCTACATGTCTGGACTTTTAATGGAAAGCTTGTTGGAGCCTATTCTTTTCCCTTCTCAATCACACTCATGTGCTTCCTGCTTCCTGTCTCACCCTCACGTGCTCCAAACCCCTTCTCTTGTCTTTCAACTCAAGATTATCTTAAAGGCCTACTGAAACCCACTACTACCGACCACGCAGTCTGATAGTTTATATATCAATGATGAAATCTTAACATTATAACACATGCCAATACGGCCGGGTTAACTTATAAAGTGACATTTTAAATTTGCCGCTAAACTTCCGGTTCGAAACGCCTCTGAGGATGACGTATGCGCGTGACGTAGCCCGACGAACACGGGTATGCCTTCCACATTGAAGCCGATACGAAAACGCTCTGTTTTCATTTCATAATTCCACAGTATTCTGGACATCTGTGTTCGTGAATCTGTTTCAATCATGTTCATTGCATTATGGAGAAGGAAGCCAAGCAAGCAAAGAAGAAAGTTGTCGGTGCGAAATGGACGTATTTTTCGAACGTAGTCAGCCACAACAGTACACAGCCGGCGCTTCTTTGTTTACATTCCCGAAAGATGCAGTCAAGATGGAAGAACTCGGATAACAGAGACTCTAACCAGGAGGACTTTTGATTTGGATACACAGACGCCTGTAGAGAACTGGGACAACACAGACTCTTACCAGGATTACTTTGATTTGGATGACAAAGACGCAGACGTGCTACTGTGAGTATGCAGCTTTGGCTTTTTTTTGCGTATGTACGTAACTTTTTTAAAATATATAAGCTTTATGAACCTTGGGTTAGGTGAACGGTCTTTTGGGCTGAGTGATTGTGTGTGTTGATCATGTGTTTGAATTGTATTGGCGTGTTCTATGGAGCTAGGAGCTAGCAGAGGAGCTAGGAGCTAGCATAACACGTACCGTACCGTAAGTGCGCGTCACGTACGTAACTTTTTAAAAATATATAAGCTTTATGAACCTTGGGTTAGGTGAACGGTCTTTTGGGCTGAGTGATTGTGTGTGTTGATCGGGTGTTTGAATTGTATTGGCGTGTTCTATGGAGCTAGGAGCTAGCAGAGGAGCTAGGAGCTAGCATAACAAACACGCAGGTGTTATTATGCAGGATTAATTTGTGGCATATTAAATATAAGCCTGGTTGTGTTGTGGCTAATAGAGTATATATATGTCTTGTGTTTATTTACTGTTGTAGTCATTCCCAGCTGAATATCAGGTACCGTGAGTATGCAGCCTTGGCTGCTAAACATTCGATAACTTGACCGTATGTGCGCGTCACGTACGTAACTTTTTAAAAATATATAAGCTTTATGAACCTTGGGTTAGGTAAACGGTCTTTTGGGCTGAGTGATTGTGTGTGTTGATCAGGTGTTTGAATTGTATTGGCGTGTTCTATGGAGCTAGGAGCTAGCAGAGGAGCTAGGAGCTAGCATAACAAACACGCAGGTGTTTTTATGCAGGATTAATTTGTGGCATATTAAATATAAGCCTGGTTGTGTTGTGGCTAATAGAGTATATATATGTCTTGTGTTTATTTACTGTTGTAGTCATTCCCAGCTGAATATCAGGTCACCCCCGGCTCTCACAGCATCTTCCCTATCTGAATAGCTTCAACTCCCCACTAGTCCTTCACTTGCACTTTACTCATCCACAAATCTTTCATCCTCGCTCAAATTAATGGGGAAATTGTCGCTTTCTCGGTCCGAATCTCTCTCACTTCATGCGGCCATCATTGTAAACAATAGGGAACTTTGCGTATATGTTCAACTGACTACGTCACGCTACTTCCGGTAGGTGCAAGCCTTTTTTTTATCAGATACCAAAAGTTGCAATCTTTATCGTCGTTGTTCTATACTAAATCCTTTCAGCAAAAATATGGCAATATCGCGAAATGATCAAGTATGACACATAGAATAGATCTGCTATCCCCGTTTAAATAAAAAAAATTCATTTCAGTAGGCCTTTAAACTTTATCTAACTGCAGCAACAACCAACAGTATTAATCAGATTTCAGAAGTACTTTATTAATCCCAGAGGAGAAATTAGATTTTCAGCATGTTCACATTGGATGGTTTCCCTTCCAGTTCTGTGATGCAAAACCAACATTTATTTCCTATAGGTACCTGTTTTTGTGTAATTACCTGCATAAGTCCCGAAAATTTGAAATCAAACCTTGGAGGAAAGGCGGCTATATTTTTAAAACAATCTTGCCTTCCTTCATACTTTCTCCAAATGAGCCCTTTGGAATTTGCCCGACTTGTGACGTTTTTCCAATTGGTGACGTCAGCGGATATCTTTACATGGTAGTCAAAGAGCTTTGCGCGAGTCCGCCATTGTAGTCCGACGTTGTAGTCACTAAATTCCTTATTTTTCTGTATCCTTTTGTTGTGGGGCAGACTGGCTCATAAATAAACATCGGCTCCAGTACCCCCGCTACTCCGAGAGGGACAAGTGGTAGAAGATGGATGGATGGTATCCAAACGCTTGCATCAACTGTAGCTGGACACATACTAAGGCTGCAGCTAACGATTATTTTTCTATCGATTAATCTATAGATTATTTTTTCGATTAATCTGTAGATTATTATTATTTCGATTAATCTATAGATTATTTTTCCTTTTACCGATTTTTTTTTTTTATTTAAAATGAAGATGAAAAAATAAATGTAGGCCAGTGTTTTCAAAAGGCATGGCTTTTATTTACAAAAAAAAAAGTATGGCCACTCAGTCAACATTGACAACAACATGACAAAATATTCTGTAACAATGTAAACATTTAAAACTTTTAACATTTAACAAAATTAAAAGTATCTTATTTGCTTTTTAATGTGCAAATATAAAAGTAAACATCCAGCGCAAATCTTAATATTCTGCAATAGTATAAGCATTTCAAAAGTAAAAGTATTGCTTATTTTGCTTTAAAATGTGCAAAAATAAAGATAAACACCCCAATAAGTTTTTCAACTTGTTTAAATTGGGGTCCACGTTAATCAAGAGCTGGACGAAGTGGCTGGGGAGAGGGAAGTCTGGGCTTCCCTGCTTAGGCTGCTTCCCCCGCGACCCGACCTCAGATAAGCGGAAGAAGATGGATGGATGGAAGTTGTTGCTCAGATTAAATAAAATGACAAAACTTTTCTTCTACATATAAAAAGTGCAACATTAAACAGTTTCAAGTCAACTCAGCCTCAGATTAACTTTTCTTCTCCCCCCCCCAGCCTGCCTAATCTGGCAGTAAGAGGTGGGAGCTGTTTGCTCGTCTTTCTTTGTTGAAGCGATGTTTACTTGGGGGTGGTGACGCTTCAAATGGGTTAGCATGTTTGACGTGTTGGCAGAAGCATGCCTTACCGCTGCTGAACAATGTCGGCAAACCTCCGTCCTCCGCACCGCGCAGCCATTGTGTTCCCAAACGGGAGATCTTAACGAGGCAGGAGGGTCTTCCAGCTCTGGCTTTTTATTTGTTGTAGTAGCCCGGTCGTTGCTAACATGCCGTGTGTTGTGCCTCTGTGTGCATTGTTTACACAACGTGCGCTACGCTACTTAATATGTCCGTGTGGAAACTCGTTCGGTACACCTCCGAACCGAACCGAAGCCCCCGTACCGTTGTGCTGCTATGACAGGCCATTTCCGCTCGACACAGTGTGCATACAACAACATTATTAGGCCGTTTATTGAAATACTCCCACACTTTTGACGACTTTTGGCGTGCTTGTTGCCCCTCGCTCGCACCGCTCTTCTGCTTTGCGCTCCGCCATGACGGTAGTGTGACGTAATAGGCCATTTCCGCTCGACACAGTGTGCATACAACAACATTATTAGGCCGTTTATTGAAATACTCCCACACTTTTGGCATGCTTTTTTCCCCTCGCTCGCACCGCTCTTCTGCTTTGCGCTCCGCCATGACGGTAGTGTGACGTAAATATGCGACGCGTCGACGCACAAAAATGGCGTCGACATATTTACGTAATCGATGACGTCGACTACGTTGACACGTCGTTTCAGCCTTAACACATACACAACAACTTTAAGGCCTACTGAAATGATTTTTTTTTATTCAAACGGGGATAACAGATCCATTCTATGTGTCATACTTGATCATTTTGCGATATTGCCATATTTTTGCTGAAAGGATTTAGTAGAGAACATCGACGATAAAGTTTGCAACTTTTGATTGCCTTGCCTGTACCGGAAGTAGCGTGACGTCACAGGCTGAAGGGCTCCTCACATTTCCCCATTGTTTACAATGCAGCGAGAGCGATTCGGACCGAGAAAGCGACAATTACCCCATTAATTTGAGCGAGGATGAAAGATTCGTGAATGAGGAACGTGAGAGTGAAGGACTAGAGTGCAGTGCAGGACGTATCTTTTTTCGCTCTGACCGTAACTTAGGTACAAGGGTTCATTGGATTCCACACTTTCTCCTTTTTCTATTGTGGATCACGGATTTGTATTTTAAACCACCTCGGATACTATATCCTCTTGAAAATGAGAGTCGAGAACGCGAAATGGACATTCACAGTGACTTTTATCTCCACAACAATACATCGGCGAATCTCTTTAGCTACGGAGCTAACGTGATAGCATTGTGCTTAAATGCAGATAGAAACAAAATAAATAAACCCCTGACTGGAAGGATAGACAGAAAATTAACAATACTAATAAACCATGGACCTGTAAATACACGGTTAATGCCTTCCAGCTTGGCGAAGCTTAACAATGCTGTTGCTAACGACGCCATTGAAGTTAACTTAGCAACGGGACCTCACATAGCTATGATAAAAACATTAGCGCTCCACCTACGCCAGCCAGCCCTCATCTGCTCATCAACACCCGTGCTCACCTGCGTTCCAGCGATCGACGGAAGGACGAAGGACTTCACCCGATCATCCGTGCGGTCGGCGGCTAGCGTCGGATAGCGCGTCTGCTATCCAAGTCAAAGTCCTCCTGGTTGTGTTGCTGCAGCCAGCCGCTAATACACCGATCCCACCTACAACTTTCTTCTTTGCAGTCTTCATTGTTCATTAAACAAATTGCAAAAGATTCACCAACACAGATGTCCAGAATACTGTGGAATTTTGAGATGAAAACAGAGCTTTTTTGTATTGGATTCAATGGTGTCCGAATACTTCCGTTTAACTATTGACGTCACGCGCGTACGTCATCATACATAGACGTTTTCAACCGGAAGTTTAGCGGGAAATTTAAAATTGCACTTTATAAGTTCACCCGGCCGTATTGGCATGTGTTGCAATGTTAAGATTTCATCATTGATATATAAACTATCAGACTGCGTGGTCGGTAGTAGTGGGTTTCAGTAGGCCTTTAAATGTATTCAATTTCAAATTTTTCGGTACAAAGCCTTTGGCAAAATCCCCCACAGTAGGCTTTCAAAGTATAAGACAGGAAGTTTTTCTTGCGTCATGCATTTGATGGTCAACAAAAATAAAACCAGATGAAACAGCAAGGCATCTCAGCAAACGTGAAGGTGGCTCCCCTTGCCATTGCAAATATTCAAATACCACTACCATTACTTTTTGCTGGTTTGTGCCACAAAAAAATTGTGTTTAATTAATTTTAAAATACATTTTCTGACGAGTGACGTTACCCAGCCCCCCCCCCCACCTTTTCCCAGATGTTTGTGCTACGTTTGTGCTGATTTGTGCTGTCAAAACAAAACATAAGTGCTATCGTGGTTGTAATGCTTTTACTGTTTTATTATTATTCACACCTGTGATGTTACCAATGCAGATGTACGGGTCGATACTGTATAAATGATACTCCGATACCAGATTAAATTATTAATGTAAAATGAAAAAAATCTCGATATTTTGACTGTTCAGTCATTTGAAGTCATGTTTATCAATAACAGGAACACAGTGTAAAGTAACAACATTTTTGAGAGATTGTCTAAATGATACGTGGTTTGTTGGAAACTAATTTTTCTTCCTCCTGGGTCAGTGTGTAATGTGTAAGCACAGTGGCACACTGCTGTGTCAGTCAGTTTGTTGAAACGATGGCTACCGTAATTTCCAGGGTATAGGGTGCGCCTAAATATAAGCTGCTGTTGTGCACTACACATTAAAACATTAAATATTTACACAGGTGCTTGTGTTAATTTACACATTTAACATAAGACAGTGCCTATAACACGTAAACAGTAGCCTGTTGGAGAAGTTATTGAGCAGTCCTTCTCCCGATAAAGGGGGATTTTCGTTCTGTGCGGCAGGGATTTTCTTTTTCGATGGCCGTATCGATCATCTTTGGCTGTTCAGCAATGTCATTGGTCTGATGTGATAAGGCAAAATTTAGTGGCGTTATGTGAAGCTCGTGAAGTCGGAAAAATCCATTAATTAGTCGCAGCATTGTATAAAGGGCAGGGTTAAAGCGTGGGGAAAAAAACTACGGTATTTCAGCTCCTCAAACAGCCAATTCAATTAAATGTCGGTACTTTATTTATCCGTTAAGAACTTAGGGTGTGAAGCAGTGTCAATTTACACAGCATAGAAAAAGGCACAACAGAAACATCAAACACACAAACACAATTATTAGGCAACATGGCTTCAATATCATAAAATAATGAATACTGTATACCAGGGTTGTACGGTATACCAGTAGTATAGTACCGCGATACTAATGAATCAATCGGAGGTGCTTTAAGACATGGCTAGCTAGCTAGCGGCTAAAGTCCAGCCCCAGTCTGCAGTGTTTTAGCTATTTCAAATGACTAATCCTCGCCTCCATGTCGACAAATAAAGTAAGTTTCTTACAAGTATCATCCCTGCAGGACGAGGAATAGCTAAACATGCTTCACTACCCACCGTAGCTCACCGGCGTCAAAATGTAAACAAACGCCATTGTGGATCTACACCTAACATCCACTGTAATGATACCAAGTACAGTAGCGTATCTAGTCGATACTACTATGATTACGTCGATATTTTTTGGCATCACATCATCTTCTTTCGTTTTTTTTAAATGTATATTATGTTTATATCCTCAGGAAATATGTCCCTGGACACATGAGGACTTTGAATATGACCAATGTATGATCCTGTAACTACTTGGTATCGGATTGATACCCAAATTTATGGTATCATCCAAAACTAATGTAAAGTATCAAACAACTGAATAATAAGTGATTATTACATTTTAACAGAAGTGTAGATAGAACATGTTAAGAGAGAAAGTAAGCAGATATTAACAGTAAATGAAAAAGTAGATTAATAATTAATTTTCTACCACTTGTCCTTAATAATTTTGACAAAATAATAGAATGATAAATGACACAATATGTTACTGCATACATCAGCAGACTAATTAGGAGCCTTTGTTTGCTTACTTATTAATAAAAGACAAGTTGTCTTGTATGGTCACTATTTTATTTAAGGACAAACTTGCAATAAGAAACATATGTTTAATGTACCGTAAGATTTTTTGTTAAAATAAAGCCAATAATGTAATTTTTTGTGGTCCCCTTTATTTAGAAAAGTACCGAAAAGTATCGAAATAATTTTGGTACCGGTACCAAAATATTGGTATCGAGACAACACTACTGTATACAATAAATCTGTTGGATAGCTAAAATTTCAATCATTTGAGTCATTGAATCCTTAATAATGCAATAAATAAGATACAATCAATCTATATTGCTAAAATACCAGTTAATCAATAATACAATAAATATACAATGAATTAAAAAAACTAAACTTCAGACCAAGACGATGTGTGATATTTGTTGAAAAACAGTAAGGAACAAACCTCGTTAAACACCTCACTCACTTCAACACTGAATATGAGGGAGGCCTTTTTGAGGCAGACACAGGAGTGTCCAAAGTGCGGCCCGGGGGCCATTTGCGGCCCGCAGCTAATTGTTTACCGGCCGGTCACACATTCTGGAAATGCTATTACAAAAATTAAAAAACACATTTAAAAAAAAGTGGAATGAGGTAAACTCTAACTAGAAAAAGTTGCAATGTTGACACAAAGCTGCCATGCAGGCTGTTTTTTCCATTGCTCAAAAAAAAAAAAAATCTATGTTATAATGAATTATTGACCTATTCAAGGCTCCAATTATTTAAAATATTTCACTTTAAAATGTTTTATGTGGAAAATATTGCATATATTGTGTGGTTGCCATACAAAAACATCAACGTTTTCTTTGACAAAAGAGCATAAAACAAACAAAATAATAGTTAAAACGTAAAATCCACAGATATATCTGAAAATGATCTCGTAACTTAAGTGTTAAAAGTAAAAAAAAAACTAATAAAAATGTATCACTTTATGAGTGGGGCACCTTTTTGATCCCAAATATATTTAATGGGATTTTATTTATCTTTTCACTGTGATTACTCAAAAATAATAATGAATTAAAATCAATGGTGTCCTGCATTATTGATCTTTTTAAGGCTCTAATTACTTCACATCAAACATTGCTTTCTCAATGTTTTGGGCAGTGGGGGAAATACTGCATATTTCAGTATTATTATAAAAACAAAGTTGTCTTTGACAGAAAAAGCATAAAACCTTTTTGTTTTTGTTTTACTTTATATCAACCTGAAGTTGATATACTGTAGAGATTTACTGTTAAATAAAATAAAAAAGATTATAATTTGACTTGTTTTTAACATTTTAATGTCTTAGACCCTTTATGGTCCCCGGGAACCCTAAAGGTAAAAACACATTTTTTTTATGGTTTGAAAATGAAAAATAAACCTAATGGCCCCCGCATGCTTTAATTTTTCCGTGTGCGGCCCTCAGAGGAAAAAGTTTAGACACCCCTGGGCAGACAGAAGAGATACTTAGTATTGTCTCAAAAATAAAATTGATGTTATCGCACATCACTAATCACGAGACCCAACCACCCCAAAACATCAAATCCCTCAAAACATTTTGTCTATTCTAGTCAAGCATAGTCTTTGAATAATTAAAATTTTACCTCATGATGGCACTTTTATTTCAATTCATGTCAGGTCTTATTAGGTATATTTCAATGAATGCCTGTGAGTAATAAAACATTAACAATAATAAAACCACAATAGCACAATTGCCAGCTTCACGCAGGTAACCCAGCAAGGGTGTATTACAGTAACACTGCAGTGAAAAGCGAGGTGTGGATAATTAGCGATTAGCATTTTTGAATTAAGTTGTTTTTTTTACCATCTATTTCCTACCACTTGTCCCTCTCGGGCCCGCGGGGGGGCTGGAGCCTATCCCAGCTCCTCGTTTAAAAAAGTGACATGCACATGTGTCATGGTTAATTATGCAAATTACACAATGACGTCATCAAGACGCGCTCCTCAAGCCCCGGAAACCCACAACTACAAATTGATTGCAGCCATGTGGGAAAACATGGCACAGACTTTGTATTTGACATTAGTAGCAATTTCATATTTACAGTAATGCTTGTTTCTCTGTGTGCAAGTCACTGTGCTCTTCAGCCAAGGTATAGGAAATAAATAATTACCGGACGTGTTTTATCAAGAGGGTGACCGTAGCAAATGCTGCAGGGCACTGAGCAAGAATTAATGACTGTATGCTCTGTTGTGTTCTTTGTGAGTTCAGTGCTGTATAGCGAGTCCTGTCATGCATACAATAATATGCCTCAGTGCTCCCAGCTCTGTGTGTATACATGTGTTGTGTGCGTGTGTGTGTGTGTGTGTGTGTGTGTGTGTGTGTGTGTGTGTGTGTGCGTGTGCGTGTGCGTGTGTGTGTGTGTGTGTGTGTGTGTGTGTGTGTGTGTGTGTGTGTGTGTGTGTGTGTGTGTGTGTGTGTGTGTGTGTGTGTGTGTGTGGCTCTTTCTACCCATAGTCGCTCCACTTCACAAGCCGACAGTTCTCAGAAAGGGGAGAGCAGAGCAGCTTGAATAGACTAGTAGCAAGCTGAGTGGCCTAGAGAAAAATAAACGTGTGTGTGTGTGTGTGTGTGTGTGTGTGTGTGTGTGTGTGTGTGTGTGTGTGCGAATGTGCCACAAAAGCATCCAGTCAGCATAGGCTGTGAGGGCATATCTGCTGCTTTCGAGGGCCGCTGTAAAGATAGCGCTCAAGGCCGCAACACAGCTGAAACACCCTCACACGCATGCACGGAGACACGCACACACACACACACGATACATTTTTTCATGGAAGAGTGAGGGTTGGAACCAGACCAGTACCAGAACTTTGAACACACGCTGGTACGTTTTTTTAAGGACTGTTATGCTTTATACTGTACACTAGTGTTGTCCCAATACCAATATTTTGGTACCGGTACCAAAATGTATTTCGGTACTTTTTGGTACTTTTCTAAATAAAGAGGACCACAAAAAATTACATTAGGGTATTAGGGTAAGTTAAACATAAGTTTCTTATTGCAATTGTGTCCTTAAATAAAATAGTGAACAAACAAGACAACTTGTCTTTTAGTAGTAAGTAAACAAACAAAGGCTCCTAATTTAGCTGCTGACATATGCAGTAACATATTGTGTCATTTATCATTCTATTATTTTGTCAACATTATTAAGGACAAGAGTTATAAAATGAATTATTAATCTACTTGTTCATTTACTGTTAATATCTGCTTACTTTCTCTTTTAACATGTTCTGTCTACACTTCTGTTAAAATGTAATAATCACTTATTCTTCTGTTGTTTGATACTTTACATTAGTTTTGAAAGATACCACAAATTTGGGTATCAAACCGATACCAAGTACCGTATTTTTCAGAGTATAAGTCGCTCTGGAGTATAAGTCGCACCAGCTGAAAATGCATAATAAAGAAGGGAAAAAAACATATATAAGTCGCACTGGAGTATGAGTCGCATTTTTTTGTTGAAATTTATTTGATAAAAGCCAACACCAAGAATAGACATTTGAAAGGCAATTTAAAATAAATAAAGAAAAGTGAACAACAGGCTGAATAAGTGTACGTTATATGACGCATAAATAACCAACTGAGAATGTGCCTGGTATGTTAACGTAACATATTATGGTAAGAGTCATTCAAATAACTATAACATATAGAACATGCTATACGTTTACCAAACAATCTGTCACTCCTAATCGCTTAATCCGATGAAATCTTATACGTCTAGTCTCTTACGTGAATGAGCTAAATAATATTATTTGATATTTTACGGTAATGTGTTAATCATTTCACACATAAGTCGCTCCTGAGTATAAGTCGCACCCCCGGCCAAACTATGAAAAAAACTGCGACTTATAGTCCGAAAAATACGATAGTTACAGGATCAGACATTGGTCATATTCAAAGTCCTCATGTGTCCAGTGACATATTTCCTGAGTTTATAAACATAATCTAAATGTTTTTTTAAAAACGAAAGATGATTTTGTGATACTAAAAAATATCGATGTAATCATAGTAGTATCGACTAGATACGCTATTGTACTTGGTATCATTAAAGTGGATGTTAGGTGTAGCTCCACCAACGGCGTTTGTTTATATTGTAGCGTCGCGGAAAAGTTGGTGCTGCAGAGAATTCTGGGAATTGGTTCTGTAGTGTTTATGTTGTGTTGCGGTGCAAATATTCTCACAAATGTGTTTGTCATTGTTGTTTAGTGTGGTTTCACTATATGGCACATATTTATGACAGTGTTAGCGTTGTTCACACGGCCAACCTTAGTGTGACATGTATGGCTGTTGACTAAGTATGCCTTCATTCACTTGTGTGTAGTGTGTATAATGTAAAGTGATGTTGCTTGCTAGCTAGCCATCTCTTAAAGCACCTCTTCCTGAGGGTGTTTCAGTGTTATAGCTTCATCTTTATCTTTAGTTATTAAACCAAAATTTGTCAGTTCTCCCTTTTCTGTCTACACACTCTGTGATTGTGCACTGCCGAACATGCTCGTCTGCATGACACGACGGGTGGGGGACTGTTACTTTTTAGAGGCGGTATAGTACCGAATATGATTCATTAATATCGCGGTACTATACTAATACCGGTATACCGTACAACCCTACTGTACACATATTAAAACTGCACATTGCTTTGTAGATTTTCGACAATTCTAAGTAAAGTTTTATAAAACACAGCAAAATAGGTTTCTGGCACGAAAATTTGCAAACCCGACCTTTTTCATCTTAGTTCAGTCACTTGTTTTGCAAGCACGGTATGCTTATCTGAGTAAAAACTGTAAAAATGTTGAGCTGATTCCAGGTTTTAACTATGCTAATTATGCAAATAAGAAGCTGTGGAATGTGTTCCCACAGTCTTGCAGTCAAAAGCAGACATTCTTGTATTTGTACTCACGTATGTGCTGTCACTTATTATGGTTACATGAAAGATTGTTCATGACTTTAGTTTATTTACTGTGAACTACCTTATTCAGATAAGGTAGTTCAGTAGCTCTCATTGCTCTTGGCCATAATTTTCTGAAGATGTCTGAAGATTTTTACGTGTTTACTGTTAGTGTTCATCTACAGTATTGTTTACATAATGATCTTTAAGGAGGTTTTATCCTTTCTTGTCTTTGCCTAACCATTCGGTTTTCTAAAAGCTCTCTCGCCGGTCTCCAGGATACTAGCAAGTAACCGTAGCAACCATTTACTTCTATGGAACGCTCAGTCTCGTGGTCATCATCATCCAAACGGTCACTGCTTTGGCCATGGCTACTTGCATACTCTTGGTTAGAACTGGGGCCCCAAATACTTCCCTGTGTCCGTTTTCATACCGCTGTTCCATTTTCTTTCTCTTCTTTGTCTGCATGCCGTCTCTGCTGCTCTGTATCTCCAGGGCCCCTCCCCCTCTCGTTTTGTGTCGCTCAGCAAACACAGGGTTTGTGTTCTGCCGTTAAAATGCTGAAGCCATTACATGGATTTAATACCCCAAGATGCATGTTTTGATTTAAAAAAAAATCTTCAATGCAAAATACCCAAAAGTCTAAATCATCTGGGGCTGTAACGATTCGTCGAAATAGTCAACGTTGTCATGTACCTCACGTCGATGTGTCGCAAAAAGATGGAGGAAATTGTGTTCCAATCGATCGGCCACCGATCATTATTGACCAATTTCTGTGGAAAGTGTGTAATCGCCAAATGCCAATCAATGCCTTTCACAAAAAAATATCACCTGTAACTCATACCTTGAAGTTTGCTCCTTTTGTTGACAGACGAGGCTCGTGTTATTAGCTACTGCTAACTGTTTGTGTATGTTCATACTAAATTAAATAATCTAACTAATCATTTCAATTAATATCACATCCATTGCGGAAAATTACTTACAAATAATATTATCACTGTGGAAATGGAGAAAAAGGCTAAAAATGTGACACATCGAGCAAGAGAGAATGACCGGGAAACATGTTAACGCTGCGCTCGCTTGAAACAACAGAAGAAATAAGTGCTTAATAAAATTTAAGAAGTGCAGATGCAACCGCGTTACAGCAGAAAGTAAGCAGATATTAACAGGAAATTAACAAGTAGATTAATAAGAGTTGAGAAAGACGATAATATTTAAGCAACAGAAGCAAATGTTGTTCTGTTGCTTCTGTCAATCCATAAGTCGATGCTTTTGATACCAAGGGTAGTAGCAGTATATGATTCACACCAGTGATCAGATCGATATTTTGTTTTCACAAAATCATTTTTTGTTGTTGTTAGTTTAAAATTTTAGGGAATATATCCCCGGACACAGGATAACTTTGACTTTATATAGCCTAAACAATTGTATGAAATAAAAATAATAGTTAATTTACTTGACATTGTTACCATGCCATAAAGTGTTTTTCTGCCGATGATAATGATGAGGAAAACTTACAAAGCAAAATCATTTAGTGAGCCTAAATATTTACAAGTAAAATGTATTGGTATCAGTGTTAATATGGCTAATACTGCCCCTGTAACTACAAACCCCGTTTCCATATGAGTTGGGAAATTGTGTTAGATGTAAATATAAACGGAATACAATGATTTGAAAATCATTTTCAACCCATATTCAGTTGAATATGCTACAAAGACAACATATTTGATGTTCAAACTGATAAACTTTTTTTTTTTTTGCAAATAATCATTAACTTTAGAATTTGATGCCAGCAACACGTGACAAAGAAGTTGGGAAAGGTGGCACAAAAGACTGATAAAGTTGAGGAATGCTCATCAAACACTTATTTGGAACATCCCACAGGTGAACAGGCAAATTGGGAACAGGTGGGTGCCATGATTGGGTATAAAAGTAGATTCCATGAAATGCTCAGTTATTCACAAACAAGGATGGGGCGAGGGTCACCACTTTGTCAACAAATGCGTGAGCAAATTGTTGAACAGTTTAAGAAAAACCTTTCTCAACCAGCTACTGCAAGGAATTTAGGGATTTCACCATCTACGGTCCGTAATATCATCAAAGGGTTCAGAGAATCTGGAGAAATCACTGCATGTAAGCAGCTCAGCCCGTGACCTTCGATCCCTCAGGCTGTACTGCATCAACAAGCGACATCAGTGTGTAAAGGATATCACCACATGGGCTCAGGAACACTTCAGAAACCCACTGTCAGTAACTACAGTTGGTCGCTACATCTGTAAGTGCAAGTTAAAACTCTCCTATGCAAGGCGAAAACCGTTTATCAACAACACCCAGAAACGCTGTCGGCTTCGCTGGGCCTGAGCTCATCTAAGATGGACTGATACAAAGTGGAAAAGTGTTCTGTGGTCTGACGAGTCCACATTTCAAATTGTTTTTGGAAACTGTGGACGTCGTGTCCTCCGGACCAAAGAGGAAAAGAACCATCCGGATTATTATAGGCGCAAAGTTGAAAAGCCAGCATCTGTGATGGTATGGGGGTGTATTAGTGCCCAAGACATGGGTAACTTACACATCTGTGAAGGCGCTATTAATGCTGAAAGGTACATACAGGTTTTGGAGCAACATATGTTGCCATCCAAGCAACATTACCATGGACGCCCCTGCTTATTTCAGCAAGACAATGCCAAGCCACGTGTTACATCAACGTGGCTTCATAGTAAAAGAGTGCGGGTACTAGACTGGCCTGCCTGTAGTCCAGACCTGTCTGCCATTGAAAATGTGTGGCACATTATGAAGCCTAAAATACCACAACGGAGACCCCCGGACTGTTGAACAACTTAAGCTGTACATCAAGCAAGAATGGGAAAGAATTCCACCTGAGAAGCTTAAAAAATGTGTCTCTCCAGTTCCCAAACGTTTACTGAGTGTTGTTAAAAGGAAAGGCCATGTAATACAGTGGTGAACATGCCCTTTCCCAACTACTTTGGCACGTGTTGCAGCCATGAAATTCAAAGTTAATTATTATTTGCAAAAAAAAAATAAAGTTTATGAGTTTGATCAAATATCTTGTCTTTGTAGTGCATTCAATTGAATATGGGCTGAAAAGGATTTGCAAATAATTTTATTCCGTTTATATTTACATCTAACACAATTTCCCAACTCATATGGAAACGGGGTTTGTACATAGTATTGGCTCGATACCCAAATTTGTAGTAGAATATGACCCACTACTAGTTCACTTTCCAAAAAGTAAGTTGAATTTATGCTTCCTTTTCCAGATCATATATTCAGTAGCTCTCACTCTACAGTTAATTACAAATGTATACTGTGCAAAAACAACACAGGCCACAGGAGCCCTATAGTTCCAGGAACTACAATAAACAAGACGAGTTTGTAGACATTTGTTGGAAAATAGTTTTGGATCCCAAAGCCCTCGGGATATAACGATATATCTATGTAAAAAAATTAAAAATACTTAAAAATGCCACTGTGTGTAAAATGAAGTGCCATAAATGTGTAGGATAAACACACTTACTAGGGCTGGGCGATATGGACCAAAACTATTTTCAAGCAGAATCGCGATATACGATATATATCGGTATTTTGAACAAAACGTGCAAAGTATTTCGTTTAAACTCAACACCACATTACTGTTACTACCAGTGTTCTGAAAATTACTTTTGAAAGGTAATTAATTGTAGTTAGTTGTTACTTAACCAAACAAGTAATTTAATTACTAATGGAATTAGTCCTTAATACATGTAATTAATTACTAGGGAAAGTAATGCATTTTTACTTTAAAAATAAATTATATATATATATATATATATATATATATATATATATATATATATATATATATATATATATATATATATATATTTAGTTATATGTCATATGCAGTTTAGAGAATTTTTTGAATGTGTGGGTGTGCCTTTAAAAGGCGGTGTCTGTTGCCAAGCGACGTGTGACTTCAGTGAGGGTTTCCGCTGAAATGTATTAGTTAGCTTTAGCAGTTAGCAGCGGCAGTTTGTCGGCTCTGACGGCTGTTCTGTTGAATCTTTTCACCGGCTTGTGTTACCTCTGTTTAATAAAGACTAGCCGCCACCTGCCCTCACCAGCCACCGGAGCTATGGTGCCGGCATGTCGGCTTTGTGCGTTGGCGGTAGCAACTCTGGATGTGCGGCAGACACTTCCCGCACGCCGGTATTAATTGTAAGCCCTACTACCTGGGTATTCGAGGGGTCTTAAAGAGTCTAAAAAGTCTTAAATCCATCAGTTTGAATTTAAGGTCTGAAAATGTCTAAAATTCTCCTAAAATCTCATAAAAAGTCGTAAATACGATTTTGAAATGTCCTAAAATCTATTAACCTTACATTTATTTAAAAACATGCATAGACTTCAGTCTTGCTTTTAAATGTTTAGATTTTTGAGGACACCATAACGTAACTACAAAACAGAACTAAAGTAGGCTACCTGTGCTGCTCGGTCAGAATTAATCGCTCACCAGCTAGTGTGCTGTGCACAGCTTAGCATAGCTGTGGAGAAAACTAAACAAAAGCAAAGGGGAATTACTTGCATGAAAGTTGGGTCAGTGCAGGTGCAACGATTTGTGGCTCCAGAACGATCAATTTAATGCACGCTTGAAGCCGATGGAGGGAAACATATAAAGTGTTTAAAACCTGGATTTGGAGCTACCGAGGAGGGAAGCTTTTGTAAACAGTGCGGTGAAAGTGAATGTAATGATGATGTAAAAGTCAAAAATCCGGGATAAGAAAGTGTCAAACGATGCTGAAACACATCAAAACACTTGCACAACTATACAAGGATCAACTTAACCCTCCCAAAGGAGTGTTATGTGGGTAAAGTGGCGCAAATTGCCGAAGGAGATCAATATGAGATGTTTACTAGTGAAATCATACTATTACATACAGTAAACACACGCTAATTTATTTGTGGTAGTAGTGTACTCACAGCAGTAAAACTATAAAAACATACACTTATATATTATATATTATTTCTATTATTTATTCCATACATTTCAGATCAGCTTCTCATGCCTAATCTTTTTTCCAATTTTATACAACTGACATTAAAAGCTATAAATGTTTTCTGTTTAATGTTTACACTCAGTTTATGATTGGGTGAGGAAAGCAAGGAATATTTGCAATGTTATCTTGTCATGCTTAAATAAAGGCTAGTCCTTGTTTTAGGATTAGGTGATATATCGATTTTATTGATAAATTTGAGTTTCTTGTTGCAGATGATTTAAAAAATTAAAATAAAGTTTTAGAAATTCTCCATTTGCTCTGGCTTACTTTTTGCCCAGAGGGGCTTTTGTGCCCCTTGCCCGCCCCCTTACTTCCTTAGCGGAAATTCAAAACATGGCTAATCCTAACGCTAGCGAGAGCGAGACGTTTGTTTCAAAGAAAAAATAAAAGTGAATTGTATTTATATAGCGCTTTTCTCGAGTGGCTCAAATCGCTTTACATAGTGAAACCCATTACT
>NC_084754.1:26393352-26465852 GCF_033978785.1 Entelurus aequoreus
CTAATGGTTAGAGTGTCCGCCCTGAGATCGGTAGGTTGCGAGTTCAAACCCTGGCTGAGTCATACCAAAGACTATAAAAAAATGGGACCCATTACCTCCCTGCTTGGCACTCAGCATCAAGGGTTGGAATTGGGGGTTAAATCACCAAATATAATTTCTGGGTGAGCTCAATGCTCCCCTCACCTCCCAGGGGGTGATCAAGGGTGATGGGTCAAATGCAGAGAATAATTTCGCCACACCTAGTGTGTGTGTGACAATCATTGGTACTTTAACTTTACCTTAACTGTGTTTCTTTCTGAGAAGCAGTGTCCGCTACTGTGGACATGTTTTCTCTCAGTTTGGAAAATGCCGTTTTTCAGAACGGCATTTAAGTTAAAGGCCTACTTCACCACGCAGTCTGAAATCTTAACATTGCAACACATGCCAATACGGCCGGGTTAACTTATAAAGTGCAATTTTAAATTTCCCGCTAAACTTCCGGTTGAAAACGTCTATGTATGATGACGTATGCGCGTGACATCAATCGTTGGAACGGAAGTATTCGGACCCCATTGAATCCAATACAAAAAGCTCTGTTTTCATCTCAAAATTCCACAGTATTCTGGACATCTGTGTTGGTGAATCTCTTGCAATTTGTTTAATTAACAATGAAGACTGCAAAGAAGAAAGTTGTAGGTGGGATCGGTGTATTAGCGGCGGACTACAGCAATACAACCAGGAGGATTTTGAGATGGATAGCAGACGCGCTAGCCGCCGACCTCACCTTGACTTCCTCCGACTCCGGGCCGCCGACCGCATCTATGTACGGGTGAAGTCTTTCGTCGCTCCGTCGATCGCTGGAACGCAGGTGAGCACGGGTGTTGATGAGCAGATGAGGGCTGGCTGGCGTAGGTGGAGCGCTATTGTTTTTAGCATAGCTCTGTGAGGTCCCGTTGCTAAGTTAGCTTCAATGGCGTCATTAGCAACAGCATTGTTAAGCTTCGCCAGCCTGGAAAGCATTAAGCATGTAGTTACATGTCCATGGTTTAATAGTATTGTTGATTTTCTGTCTATCTTTCCAGTCAGGGGTTTATTTCTTTTGTTTCTATCTGCATTTAAGCACGATGCTATCACGTTAGCTCCGTAGCTAAAGAGCTTCGCCGATGTATTGTCGTGGAGATAAAAGTCACTGTGAATGTCCATTTCGCGTTCTCGACTCTCATTTTCAAGAGGATATAGTATCCGAGGTGGTTTAAAATACAAATCCGTGATCCGCAATAGAAAAAGGAGAAAGTGTGGAATCCAATGAACCCTTGTACCTAAGTTACGGTCAGAGCAAAAAAAACATACGTCCTGCACTGCACTCTAGTCCTTCACTCTCACGTTCCTCATCCACGAATCTTTCATCCTCGCTCAAATTAATGGGGTAATCGTCGTTTTCTCGGTCCGAATCGCTCTCGCTGCATTGTAAACAATGGGGAAATGTGAGGAGCCTTTCAACCTGTGACGTCACGCTACTTCCGGTACAGGCAAGGCTTTTTTTATCAGCGACCAAAAGTTGCGAACTTTATCGTCGATGTTCTCTACTAAATCCTTTCAGCAAAAATATGGCAATATCGCGAAATGATCAAGTATGACACATAGAATGGATCTGCTATCCCCGTTTAAATTAAAAAAATTATTTTCAGTAGGCCTTTAACTCCCAATTGAACTTGTATAATGTAAATACCTCACAAATTGACGTTTAGCTTCACTGGCTTCATCTTTTCCAGGTGATAGTAGCTTACAGTATCAAGTAGCTTTTGTGTGCAACAGATGATTTCTCTCAGCACAACATGCCTTGACCGTGTCTTTTAGAACCTCCAACACAGACGTTATGTTTTCACCAGGGTTTGTTTGTCTGTTTGTTAGCAACATACCTCAAACAATTGTTAGGATTTTGGAGAAAAAACAACAATTCATCTCATGTACTACAAACTTTGTACAAAGTGGAACACAATTCACTTCCTTCTTCCTCTTTCTCTCCACTTTACGGTATTCCACGCCCCCACATTGCGGCCCCACGCTGCACAGCGGATTCTGGGCGATGCAATTTATTTTCAGACCCGCCAAATCAAAAGTGCCAGAAAAAAACTACACTTACCAAGGTTTTGTTTGATACCGTCACATGTCACAACATTATTGCTAAGATTATGAAACCGCAATAACGTGGTATCTACAATATCGTTAAATCCCTACAAAGCAGTCAAAGGCCGACAGCATGATATAATCTTTCCATTTTGTGTATGTATTTTTCTCCACCTAAATTAATCCCAACTATTGCTGTTTTGAAGGGAAGTGCCCTTAGGATGATGCGAGCCTTCAAGTTATTATGTAACCATAGGCCATAAAATCATAGCTTCTGTCTCCTGTTTCATTTATACTATTTAATGGCCATTTTTCTTCATGTGGTTTAGAGTGCGATTTCCTTTGCCTTATCTGGCAAAACATGAATGTCGTTTTGTCCTCCTAGAGTGTTTTAAATCAGATATACTGAATAGGGTGCAGACTCCACTTTGTGCTGCAAAAAGCACCATTTGATGTAGACGTATGTACATATAGACATAGCTATACGCCGATCACATGCTGTGCGTAGGGCCCCTTTATCAATTGTGTGTAAAGAGGCCCATTTAAAATGTCTATCAATGAAAGACAGGACGCTTTTTACCCCAAACTTATGCCTAGACCCTTCCTTCTCCGTCACACTGCAAAAACTGAAATCCAAGTAAGTAAATATATCAAATAAGGGTGATATTTGCTTATTTTCTGTCTGATAAGATAATTCTTCTCACTAAGCAGATTTTATGTTAGAGTGTTTTACTTGTTTTAAGGGTTTTGGTCCTAAAAGATCTCAGTAAGATATTATAGCTTGTTGCTGAGATTTTATGACCTATATTGAGTAAACCATGCTTGAAACTAGAATATCAACTGTTGCAAAGCTGTGTGATCAACACTCACAAGTATAAAACTACTTTTTTATAGTAATAATTTCTTATTTCAAGCATGAAAAATTAATGACTTTGACACAATTGTGTCTCATATTAAAACAAATGACAGCCAAATGGACTTTGCTATTTTATTTTCAATGAAACAATAGAAATTACGTACTCATATAGTAGTACAGTTGTTATTAGTGAGAATATACTTATTTTAAGGTATTTTTGGGTTCATTGAGGTTAGCTAAATTTACTTTTTGTTGGAAAGTCTTGACAAGCAACATTTTCTTGTTCAGATAATTTTGCTTAGTTCAAATAAAATACCCCTAATTTTTTTTTTTTTTTTTTTTCTTGTTTTTGAACACTGACTTTTTGCAGTGCACTGATAAGAATATGATAGCATTGACATTGACACTCACGTCTGTAATCCGCACTGTTAGCGCACTGGTCTTGTAAGGAAGACATACCGGCTTCAATCCCCGATGGGAGTTGACAGAAACATGTGTTCATTTATGTTTTAATTATCTTACATTAGTAATGTTGCACTGACAAAAATACATTATTAAACAACTTATTTCCCCTGAATTTGTTTAAAACCAAAATATGCATAATTCAAGTTTGAGTCGAAAACTAAAGTACTGTATAAAAATAGTTTCAACAAACAACAAAGTGAATACATTTTGTAAATGTTATAATATTGTGTTGATTATAAAGCATTATTAATGCAAATGACAACGGGGTGTTTGAAAATGTTAATGTCAGTAATATATTCATAATTAGCTTGTTTGAAGAGGACTCTAATGATTCTAACCTACATTAACAATTGCTTCTGGTCTAGATAATGTATATAGTTTATTTCAATAAAAACACAGCCCCCACCCCTTCCCTCTCTAAAAGTTATCTTTTGAAAATGTACATTGTTTAGATTTATGAAAGATAAACGTCACCTTTATTTTTTTTTAGACACTGTTGAAAATATACTTCATAAACATATAGATGCATTCGGTCACAACATCAGGTACACTTGCACATCTTCGATTGATACAGAGCTGCTTAAAAAAGCTGTTTTTAGCCGCATTTACTGTATGTCATTGCTTGTCGCACATCTGTGATATTGTGTGGACGCCAAGATTAAATGAAAATAATACTTTATCCTACCTTTTTTGGTGTTTCGTCCAACTCCACTGGCCCCATACAGCACACTCCCTGACTGATAACTTTATGTCCAAATAAGTATGTCCACCTCACTGTGCCATCACAACATAGCTAAATTGCAAACCCCAGCGTTCAGAGACATGCAAAACTGTGTGTAAACTTGCGAACAAATGCATGAACCTAATGATTTGATGCTTAGGCAATGTTTAACCCGAGTATCCAACATTTATAAATCAGAAAAGACAAAAAACTTACTGTTGTGTATTTGGGATCTGCCTTATTCCTAAAAATTTGAAATCAAACCATGGAGTCATTGCAAATATTTTTATAAAACAATCTTGCCTTTCTTCATACTTCCTCCAAACGATCCGTTTAGACTTTGCACCATGTGTGACATTTTTTCAAGATGTAATGTCGGCGGATTATCCATATATGGTAGTAATCTACCCAAAGTCCTTTATGCAAGTCCGCCACTTTTAATTTATGTATGAGGGTTTGTAGTCCACACGACATAATGCCCAAAGTGCAACCCAATGAAAATGCTCTGTTATTTGTTGTATTAACCAACACAGGTCTCGACACACACCTCCAGTCTCACCTGAGGAACTAAAAAGTGCCTGACTAACTTTTTCATTTTGCGACAATGTGCCTTCAGCTGGGAAGAAGTATCTCCTAGTGTGTACAAACCAGAATATTCTTGCTTCACAAACCTGTGCCAGTATAAGTACTTTAAATGGTGGACTCTGTGCCTACTATTTATGGCAAAGGAGGAGACAATGAATCTGTATGAAATAACAGTATCTTAGCAATGTGTGAATGATACATTAGCAATGTTAGTTAGATGTGTATTGTAGCTTGTAGCTTAGCCCTCTTGTAGAACAACAGCTTCAACAACCTCTATGGCAATATAAAATTATTTTACCAAAAATACTTATAATGGCAGTGTTGGTCCCTACTCTTTATGGCAATGAAGGAGACAATGAAACACCTTTCAAAACTGATTGTTTTTAGAGACAGAAAATAAGTAGCTTGAATATTGGTATTTACTGCTATATTTATGCAAGTTTTCACCAAGGAACTATCATTACATGTTATGTAGACTAGTGGCGGGCCGTGCATTTCCCACCTAGGCCCTCAGTGATGTCTGACTTAAATGATTGCCTCTCAAAATACCATTATTGATGTCCCCACATGACCATTGCTGGAGAAATACTATACAGAGACACATTGACACACTACTGGGCATTGTACAAAACGGGTTATTTTCTGGCGCATTGAAAAAACAATAAACCCGCATCAGCAATTAAAACATATCTTATGTGGTACTGTCAAAATTAAAATTGCAAAAAACATTTTAAACGTGAAAAAATTAAGAAATAAAAAATATCTGAACTCACATTTCATTGAAAGCTGAGCTCGCTTCTGGGGTTGGCTGACATCGTCTCGCAAAATGCAGTTTCTCTTTAAATATCCTTCTTGAAAATGGCCTTGCAAATATATGTCTTGTCTTGTCTAATCATAAAAGATGCAGACGAGGCGTGTTGGCTGAGTTCTTAAAGTTTACTCCACAGCGTGCTCATCAAAAACATCAAGCATGGCTACATTCAACAACCTAAACGGGGCTACTGCGCATGCTCATCACTACTGTGGCATGCTGGGTAATGGAATTGTTATGTTACCTGGCTCATAGCATCACTATATATCTGTCTTAGGCCATCTAGAAGGCCTTACTGACAACATACACTGTCTATCACTGTATGTGCCCGTTCACTTACAGTGCACAGACGCCCGCATTACTGAATTTGAAGGCCCCGGCAGATTTGGTACAGCATGGCAACATAGGCTAGCTGAATTCTGATTGGATAAAAACAAAGCATTATTTTCAGAATCCACAGAATGTTTTCCCTGTCCACCCACAATGTTTTCTATTTCCAACCGTAAACGAGGATCCCACCCATATTGAAATTAGACATAGTACAAATATGTTAATACCTCTATTGCACAACTTCTGCTGTTGCAATTAGCTCCTGCTTTGGGAACCCAGAAGCCAACTAATGAATACTAAGTACAATACAAGTATAACCATAATATGTTAATGTATGTAATTTAGCTTAGCATATTCAAATGAAACTAAACTATAACCACATTTGCATCAAGTTGCCATCATTAGTGAAGTCTACTTACTAACAATTAGGTATGTGTTAATTGTGAAGGTATCCAACATAATTTGGAGAGCAAAAGAAAATGTTAATAAGTTGCAGCTGTAAGATTCGACATCCATATGCATGCTTCTCCTTTCTCCGTGTTCCACCTGTTCTCCCTCAGTGTTTAGGTGTATTTTTACCACCCTCTTGGTGTTATGCTTGCCACCATAAAGCACATTTTAACAATCACACGATTTGTATGCTTTGCATCCAGGGGATCCTTCCTCTGTAGATGGGTGTTTGTATGACACCCTGTGAGTGTGCTGACGGAAGCCCCAATAAAGCAAAGCCTGGGCTACATAGTGTGTGCGTGTGTGTGTGTGTGTGTGTGTGTGTGTGTGTGTGTGTGTGTGTGTGTGTGTGTGTGTGTGTGTGTGTGTGTGTGTGTGTGTGTGTGTGTGTGTGTGTGTGTGTGTGTGTGTGTGTGTGTGTGTGTGTGTGTGTGTGTGTGTGTGTGTGTGTGTGTGTGTGTGTGTGTGTGTGTGTGTGTGTGTGTGTGTGTGTGTGTGAGGGCTCCACAGGGCAGGCCATAGGAGGGCCGGAACAACAGTTAAATATTTCATTACTTCCAGTTTTCAGCAGTGGCTCCACAGAGGGAGGGAGTGTGTGAGACAAGAAGATATATTTCTCCCTCTGTAGATACATAAGTTGCACAGAAAAGATTCAGATAAATGCAGACATTAAAGTATGTTTGATAATTATGTTTTTATATATCGTGGAACAGGGTAAGACAAAAAGGAGGGACAGGCCGATAAGGGTGATGGAAACAAGAAGGGTGCAGCGGAATAGATGGGAAGATCACAAGGGAGAGCCAAACAGTGAATATTGCATTCCTGGGGATGAGCCATGGTCACCATGGCAACTGCATCAGAGAGTCACATGATGTGGAGGAGTAGGAAAGAGAGAGGGATGAAGATAGTTGAAAACTAGAGGCAGCGTCAGAGGGTGTGGTGTGCCAGTAGACAGCAGAGAAAAAAGATGATATAATAATGAATTGTCTTTGTGGATTTGGCTTTAGATCGTATGCTGGTTATACGACTACAGCCATGATGTTAGGGTTAGGTTCAGTTGTCCAGACAGATGAAAAAAATGATTGAACGAGTGAACGCAAGTCCAAAAATAGAAGAGAGGAGGGTTGGGACTGACAAGACAGAGTGAAAACAGACTTAATAGTGATTGTTATCCGAGATATCTAATTGGTTCACAATCAGAGAGATACTGTACTGTTTTTGTTGTACACATTACTACTGTGTGCATGCTAAATGGCTCTTTCATTTAAAAAAAAAAACATTAAGAATTGTTTATATTATGCAGAAACCGGTATTCAAACATAGTTTAGCTATCTATCATTTTAAATAAAGCATCAGCAAAATGACAGAAACACACGGTAATTATAGTTTACTGTAAGTGATTGTGTCCTTTGTGCAACTGAAACTTTTTTTTACTGATCTCATGGGAATTTTGTGTGCTAGGAAATGGAAAAAATATATTATGAGCCTGATCTACTAAAGTGCTAAATAATGTGTGGTAACTATAACATTGTGTGTACTATTAGTGGGTGTGTTGCTGGTGATTTAGTCAGACTGTGTGTACAATTGATAACAAGTGGATTGTGTCATGTTGTTGCCATGCAGCACAAAAATATAATATGTACCACCTTTTCTGGGCAATATTGTGCGATTTAGACAACAAAACGTACTTTTACCACACTGAAGGTGCACTCTGGGCGGCGCTGTGGTGTTGTAACGGTGTGTTGTAATGATGCAATTGCAAGAAAATGCATATTGCAAGAAAATCGAACACCATCAGCAAAAGCTGACAGACAGCAAAACAAATCAATTTAATTTGTTATATTCAGCCCATTAAAGGGGAACTGCACTTTTTGGGGAATGTTGTCTATCATTCACAATCATTATGAAAGACATGACGATGGATGTTATTTATTTTTTGCATTCTAAATATTAAATAAATGCGATCAAAAGTTTGCTTACAATGGAGCTTATGGGAGCCGTGCAATTCCGGATACAAAGCCCTTAAAAAAAGTTATTCTGTCTCAATTGTGCAATGTAGCCGCTGTTATATTCTTAGCTCACTGTCAGATTAATGGCACTGGTCCTTTTGGTGGTGATGGTGACAAGTGAGAATGGCGTTATTTTTTATTGTGTGAATTATTTTGAGTCTTTTCATTTTATCACATTTTGTGGCAATTTGCCTGTGTATGAAACGTGTCATATAAAGTTTTGATTGATTGACTTAAGAAAAGTGGCTGTTATTGTTAATAACTGTTAGGCTTGTACAACTCTTTGTGATGGACGATTCGACAAGCATCTAGATACATGTGTTACGATACGATTCAAAAACAAGATATTTGAAAAACGGTTCATGAACAATCAGATATTATTCAATACAGATTCAATTATAATTCTTATTGATCACAACTAATTGGTCTGACCGTACTAAACACATTTCAGAATTAATCAATAATAATAATAATATTATCAATCATTTTAATATTTTTATAGTTAGAGTTGTAAAAAACTGTTAACAATGTAGAGCCCTCTAAACATTAAATAATGCCCACATTGTCATTTTTACACTCATTTCACCGAATATAGTAAGTAGCCTCCTATACTCTCGCACGATGCATTTTTATTCATGGACCTGCTGTTGGTTTAAAGCTCTTGCACAGACACGTACAAGGATTTGGTGAGCTGCATTCAGCCCACAGCCCTTAAGTGTGACTAGCATGGTTAAATATACATAGGATGGGAAAACATGCATGTGTGGACCATTTAACCAGAACCAACTTTATCCTGTGTCCGGACTAAAATATATCAGAACATCACTATGAAATTAGGTTCTTACCCAAACATAATACATCTAATAGTAAAGTCAGAGTTGAACTGCAGTGGGACAAAAATAATTATTGCATTGTAAATTGAAAATACTGTGATAAATCCAATAATTTTAACTGATGTTTTAAATATTTTGGACTACATTATTTTCCATGTTGGACATTTTTTGAATGGTATCATTGCCACATGATCATAAAGCCGTGTGGGTTAATTAGAGATGGTTACAGTTTGGCATTTGGCTCTAGATAAGTGTTGAGTTTGCTTGAAAGTGAGTGAGAAAGCAAATGAATGTAAAACAGGGATGGTTGCACAACAAAAAGCCCATCAGCATCTCTCACACACACACTGATCCTGGACAAAATGTTTAGATGCTTCCCTTTGTCTGCTTAGTGTTTGTACGTGTATCTGTGGCCCACTGCCCAGCACTTCAAAGTGGAATACACACACAAATAGAAAACAGAGTACAGTAAGTCTCATTTTGCACTGACTCTCATTCACATGCGGACATCCAGATGCACACACTAGCTCTTTCTCCATATCAGGTGCTGTGTGACACCGCAGCCAGCATCAATCACTGGGAGGAAGCTCAAGCTCAGCTTTATTCCAAGCTGGAAAACATATTAAATCAAAACTGTTCCAGTTGGATTGTTGCCAAGTATAAGAGGCCAGAAGCTTTACAGTATTATTGAAAAAGGACAAGGTGTCATGGTGCCTCCGCCTCGGCAGCTTAAAGAGTGTGTCTGTAGATGTGGTCTTAATCTCTCATTATCAGCAGTCCTTGCCTATTTTTGAAACATAATACAATGGGAAGGACGGCACAACGTAAAATCCCATACACGTCGAATTTGCAATAATGGTTACAGAATTTTGCCATGATGCAAAACTCAGTGTTCATGTGTGGACGGGTAAAACTGAGCTTTTTGGTTGGTGTGAAACGTGCAACTCATCTCATGTTTTAAATATTTGTATAACGCTTTTTTCTAGTGACTCAAAACACAATACACCCATTATTAATTCACTCCACATTCACAATATGGTGGTGCTTGGTAAGATATATTTGTAGCCACAGCTGCCCTGGGGTAAACTGACGGAAACATGGCTGCCGATTTGCATCAACCGATCACCACAAAACATTCATTCAGATTCATACACCAGTGTGGGTGGCACTGGGCGCAAGGTGGGTGAAGTGTCTTGCCCAAGGACACAACGCAGTGACTGGGATTGCAGAAGATGGATTAATACCAAAAACCCTCTATATCACATCTGGGCAAATTATGGCCCATTAAGATTTGCAATTCCACCCGCCGGACGATTCCAAATATTTTTTTTTAGACCTTTAACATCGAAACTGTAGCCGCCATTATGATGTGCAGTGCTGTTTTCAAATGACCGTAAGTCTTGAAATATCGAAAGTATTTTTATTTTATTTTTTGCCCATGTTTGTTGTACAGATTTACTTTACAGAAGAGAATTGTGGGATACTTCTCTTGTTACCTTATTTGTATTTGACTTTATTTAATGGATTTATGTTAATGTTTGGCGCAGCCGGACCAGAGCAGAAGGAGATAGAAAGAGGAAATAAAAGAAGACAGAGGGGGAAATTGCGGGGGATAAGACAGAGAGACAACAACAACAACAAACACAACAATAACAACAACAACAACAACAACAACAGACCAGCATAAGCAAATATGATATGTACAAATATGATACGAAAAGTGATAGCATGCCAAAGAAGCAGTTAGGGAAGTAAAAATTAATAACACAGAAATCACAATGAACATTGTTACACTACAAATGGAGCAATACAAATACCAATAGAAATAGCACGATTGATAATGAATAATGACAATAATTACTAGGGGTGTGGGAAAAAATCGATTCGAATTCGAATCGCGATTCTCACGTTGTGCGATTCAGAATCGATTCTCATTTTTAAAAAATCGATTTATTTTTTATTTATTTTTTATTTTTTTAATCCAACAAAACAATACACAGCAATACCTTAACAATGCAATCCAATTCCAAAACCAAACCCGACCCAGCAACACTCAGAACTGCAATAAACAGAGCAATTGAGAGGAGACATAAACACGACACAGAACAAACCAAAAGTAGTGAAACAAAAATGAATATTATCAACAACAGTATCAATATTAGTTACAATTTCAACATAGCAGTGATTAAAAATCCCTCATTGACATTATCATTAGACATTTATAAAAAAAAGAAAAAAAAGAACAATAGTGTCACAGTGGCTTACACTTGCATTGCATCTCATAAGCTTGACAACATAATGTGTCCAATATTTTCACAAAGATAAAATAAGTCATATTGTTGGTTCGTTTAATAGTTAAAACAAATTTACATTATTGCAATCAGTTGATAAAACATTGTCCTTTACAATTATAAAAGCTTTTTACAAATATCTACTACTCTGCTTGCATGTCAGCAGACTGGGGTAGATCCTGCTGAAATCCTATGTATTGAATGAATAGAGAATCGTTTTGAATCGGGAAAAAATCGTATTTTAATCGAGAATCGTGTTGAATTGAAAAAAAAAATCGATGTTGAATCGAATCGTGACCCCAAGAATCGATATTGAATCGAATCGTGGGACACCCAAAGATTCACAGCCCTAATAATTACCTTTATTATCAACAAATGCAACAATGCATGTATATGTATATATATATATAGAAACAACCAAACACAAACACTGTATCATATATATATATATATATATATATATATATATATATATATATATATATATATATATATATATATATATATATATATATATATATATATATATATATACATATGTATATATATATACATATGTATGTATATGTATATGTATGTATATGTACGTATATACTGCCATAATACTGAATAACACAATCCTATGCTAATTAATATATTGCGTTTGATGCTTCCACTGGCTACAATTTAAGAACTCTTCAAGTTTTGTATTCAAAACAGACAAACAAAAAAATGGAACTACTCTGAGGTAGTCCTGAGGAGTGTAATATTGTTGGACCAGCCTGTACACCTCTCATGTTGTATAAGCCCAAGTGTTTACTTGACTGTTAGGATTGTGTGCAGCGCTTGGCTTAACAAACTTTGACTCAACACTAAAATGACCAGGCAATATTTACTTCAAGACATGACAGAGTTTGTCAGCACACGCATTCATTGGCCTGGTTTATGAACATGTTTTTAGTTGGTTAAAAAGTGAATCAATGTCTGTCGATTGATTTAAAAATATTTATTGTGACATCATATGTATTGTAAACGTAATACTATTTAACCATGCATGAAAAATTCCTAGTTTGTGAACCTGTTCTCAAACAATGGCAATAAAACTATTCTGATTCTGATTCTGATTCTGATTCTGATTCTGATGATGCACTTGACTCGATATGTCTGTTTTACCGCAATTATGCCTTGGTGCATAAGTGTTGCTTTGATGATATTTTAATATTGTTCGGGCACTTTGATCCTCATCAGGCCTTCAGATGACATTACTCTTCCTTCCTCCTCTCTCCCTTTAGGCGGATGCCAAGATGGTGTGTGATGTGGTTAGTCGTATGGAGGACACAGAGCCTTACTCTGCTGAACTGCTCTCCGCCATGATGCGTCTCTGGTCCGACTCAGGGATCCAGGAATGCTTCAGCCGCGCACGGGAGTACCAGCTTAACGATTCAGCACAGTAGTACGTATCCATGTCTGTGTGTCTTCTTGTCGGTTATTGTATTTACTTGTCTTACTGTACATATCTTACCGTGTGCATTAAGAGTTTAATAGTATTGGTTGCAGGAATTTTAACAACAAATACATTACTGTATATTGCTCATCCCAAATCAGAACAACACATGCACCTTTCACAGCTAAGCAACACAAAATTGGTTTATATATCGTCATTTTCGAGAACAATATTATATTTTAAGTATTAAATATATCCCTTTGACCCCCTTTGATGCATTCACTCCCCCAAAAAGGCAGTGAACACCTCAACAAACCCACAGCACTAATTATTTTAAATTTTCTCAATTTTCTCAATGTGATCATACACCAGCTATTACTCCCAACAGTCAATCACTGATTTATGCTGAGTGCCTGTGTGTGGGTGGAGATGGAGACAGCAGGAGAAAACATATCCAACGAAGCGGGGAATGGGAGGGATAGAGCCATTTCCGTTAAGTGCCATGTTTGTGTGTGTAGTCCTTGTTTAACTGTGCACCGTAGATCCTGTCAAATTACAGTACATGCAGGGACATGAAGAAAAACCGGAGAGATTGACTTTAATTGTTGGAGTAATTCAGCAGTACACACTATTTGCAGTAATTTCAGGGGTGGCTGCAGCGTAATTGTTTGTCTCAAATTTGATTACTCACAGTTTTGACCATTTTAGTGAGCTGATTTATCAGTGAAAAGGAAATACAGTAATTTGATTTCCATGGTAATATTACATAGACTAAGACTGTCAACACAACAATATGACATAAGAATTGAAACAGCGATTAGATTACGAGGGTACTCACACTTAAAGTTTAGCAACTTTGGCTAATGTGAGAGTGCAGCTCCTTGCTTAAAATTAGTTTACTTAACACATTTTGAAGTGGTGAGCCAGTGCGGTTGGTCATGCATTTGTTATTGAATGACTGATTTCATTAAATGTGATTGCTCCTCGCCAGGTCCTAATGATAGCCACCTTTCATAATATAACTAAAAAGAAACACTTGAAATAATGCACTAATGAATACTATGAAACTTTTATTTCAAGTTAACGATTACTAAACATCACTTTGACATGGTAAATTATTATTTATATTCTTTGATTATTTGTATACACCAGTGCATCTTACCAGTGGTTTGGCAAAAGGCAAGCAGTGACCCAGTTTGTGATTTTTTTTTTTTTAACTCAAATATTGTAGTTCCATGAAAACACATGAAAGTACAGTTTGAATTTAAGGTACTGTAAAATAATGTGTACAAACACATTAAGCACGTTTAATGAATATTTCAGAAACACAATGTTTTCATCCACAAGCTCAAAAATTATTTGAACAAAAATTGTCTGCATTTTTTTTTGTTGTACGTTATGTCAGAGGAGTTGAATTACAGCAAACCAACAAAAAGTTTGATAAAAAAATATTTAAGTATAAAAATATATATTTTTCTGATTATATTAGTTGGTGTGTAGAATATTCCAGTCGTAGCCAATACAGTAGTTCAGTCCCACAGACATTCTGCGCCTGCCTGCGAGTCCGCATTCAGGGCAGGATTACCAGCGAGTTGCAGCAGTCAGTGAAAGTGTCTGATCCTTCTCAATGTTGTGCTTCAACTTCTATGCCAGTGTTAGCCATATTTCTTTATTTTATTCTCCTGGGATCCACTTCCACCTGTGTAAGTGGATTGAACATTAATGATGTCGTAAAAAGCCTGACTTTCGCGACGGTCGAGCACACACGAGTACCCAAACACATTCACACAAACACACGCACACGTACACAAAGACATTCACAGACACACACAGGATCACGCTCAATAAAGGTGATTTGTTCCGTGCGCACACAGGATCATGCTCAATAAAGGTGGATTGTTCCGTGGAGGATTATACAGAGCATCGTTGCTTTCCCGCTGTTAACTACTGTGGTATCTTCTAGCAGAAATTTCTGACATGTTTGATCGAGGTAATATATGTTAACAGCTGATCACCGTGATCGAACTTAAGGCCCCGTTTAGACTAAGGTTATCCAGGGTAAATCCCAACTAACCTTATCCGTGTCCACACACAACAATGCCACCGTTTAAGACCCCCTCCGTCCGCTGGCGCAACATGACCTAATACGCATGCGGGGAAAATGTGCATGTCATAGTCACATCCAGTGTTGCTTTGTGTGCAAGTTCTTAAATTTTACTTATCTGAACAATATCCAGTGTTGTGGTATTTCAATGAACTGGAATCCAGTGTGCTGTGGGGCCCTATTGTAGTGAATCACACCTGAGCCATCATAAGTTAATCAAATCTTTATTAGACATGAAAGTACACAATGTGACAAAGAACATTTGACAACAATCAATCTAGGGAGCTAGATATCTGGTCAGGACACTCCTCACTCTTTTGCCTTCACCTTCATTGTCCATTCATTTTTGGTGACTTTATATACTCTGGACCTAGACGTTGAGTCCGCAACATACATGGCGATACAGTCTGCTCTGCCAATCCAAAAGCATTTGCCGTTTTCCGTAGTTAGTCTTCCCTCGACGGCCAGGTAATACAAAGCACACGCTACCTTTTTTTATCACATCTACGGGAGTCCGCATTCTCGTAGTCTCTCCTTCGACAAATGGAAGAAGTTTTTTGTTAAGTAGAATCCAAGCTGACCTCGACATTCGAAAGTTCTCTTGCCGTCTGAGATGTGTAGTATCCCAAATAGCTGCAATCGCTTTCTCTTAAGGTATTCATGTGTGATTTCCACAAGCGTTCATGTAGAGGAAGGAGAAACACGGGCATGTCTGGATGACTCGCCTTCATATTTCCAGTGGTTATCTCTGAGTTACTAAACCGCTTTATTATGAAGCTGACGTCACTTCCTGTGTGGGGCGCGGTCTTTCTGACTTCACTTCCTCTCCGAACTCAGTTTGTAAACAATCAATGAGTCCATACAAAGCTAAGGGCCGCAGATTCAAGAAATACACGCCACATTTACCCGTGTAAAAATTTGTCCGAGGAGGGGGACTTAAATGCTGGTTTAGTGTGGCTGAAACGGGGCTTAGGCTAAATAATTATTCGTTCAAGGGGTTAAACGACTTAGTGTAGACATGGCCTTAATCAATCACGATCATATAATCGCCTGGCCTTAAAATAATACAATAAGATGATACCAACTTATTTGGTGAAAACAGCAGGGGTTTGCAGACTTACCAAGGCATAGTAGTGTAAGTTTTTAAGTTCCTGTCTTCTTGATGGTGAATGGTAGCGTGACTCTTTCTTTAAATTGTTTGAATCCTTCTCTGTGTTGTGCTTTGTTCTTGCTTAAGTGTTGAGATTGCATAATCGTGTCTTGTCGCAGTTGACAGAATTGAAAACAAAAAGGTCTGTTTTCTTCTCAATGTAGACAAAGAAAAAAGAGCCTAGCTAAAAACACGGACAGCGTAAACGAACATTTGTCCCATCCGCTTAATGTCACTGACGGCAAACAGCCGGGGTTGATGAGGATAACGATGATGTTTGGTGGATGGCCCCCCCTCTGTGTACTCCCACAACACAGAATGGACAGTCGATAATTTGGTTGACTCCGGGCGAAAATTCGGGGTCCATGGCATGAACGCGTTTTATAGAACATCGCTTTGTACGGGACCGTGTTATATCGAACTTTACCTGTATCTATTAATGTAACAATTCAATAACTGTACCCACTCGGCATCCATTACAGCCGGTCACCAAGGATGGGGTTCCCCACATCTGTGGTCCCTTCTCAAGGATTCATCTTTTTCCCCAGTTCGGGCTTTTGAAGTTTTTCCTTGCCTGAATGTGGATTCAGATCAGGGGATCTTGTTGTGGTTAGTGAAGCCCTATGAGGGACTTGTAATCGATTGTGATTGATTTATTGATTGATTGATTGACTGACTGATTGATTGATTGATTGATTGATTGATTGATTGATTGATTGATTGATTGATTGATTATGATCCCACTGTGCTATGTTAATAGTAGATTGCAGTAGATTATGAAAAGGCCACCCAATGTGAAAACATGCAAGACGAATCTGGTTTCAAATTGAAACGTATGTCTTAATGCAACATTTATAAATAAATAAATGATAAATGGGTTATACTTGTATAGCGCTTTTCTACCTTCAAGGTACTCAAAGCGCTTTGACAGTATTTCCACATTCATCCATTCACACACACATTCACACACTGATGGCGGGAGCTGCCATGCAAGGTGCTAACCAGCAGCAAGGGTGAAGTGTCTTGCCTAAAGACACAACGGACGTGACTAGGATGGTAGAAGGTGGGGATTGAACCCCAGTAACCAGCAACCCTCCGATTGCTGGCACAGCCACTCTACCAACTTCGCCACGCCGAGTTGAACATTTAAGGTGACCGAGATGCGCATGAAGGCTGACTTGGGGAAGCAGTATGAGCATAGCACTGCTTAGTCTGCACCATACTGATGTAAAATTGAGTGCATAACGCCAGTTAAGAATATGTATCCATGAAAATTGCAGAACCAATTAAAATTGTAATCATATTCATTGTATTTAACGAGTTGCATCACAAACAAACGCTGCCATTTTACACAAGGTCGATTAGCATGACGGAGACATACTTTCCTCGCTCCCTGCGAGCTGGAGCGACACGCTGGGTATCATTCATCAGCTCATGCGAGAGGCGATTCCCGTTAATTAACTTACTTTTCTTTTGACATGTCTTTATTATGTGCACAAATGCATTGTGGAGTGAGCAAGCCTGTTTTTAAGTTAAAGTTAAAGTTGAAGTACCAATGATTGACACTAGGTGTGGTGAAATTTGTCCTCTGCATTTGACCCATCCCCTTGATCACCCCCTGGGAGGTGAGGGGAGCAGTTTCATCAATTTTGACTTGATGGATTGTTTTGTCTTGCTATTCATTGCTATTAAAAAAAGTTAATTTTCCTTCTTGGACATCCCATGGACAACAGCAGTGAGACCCATACTTGCCAACCTTGAGACCTCCGAATTCGTGAGATTGGAGGGGGGGTTGAGGTGTGGCAGGCAGGGGTGTATATTGTAGCCCGGAAGAGTTAGGGCTGCAAGGGATTCTGGGTATTTGTTCTGTTGTGTTTATGTTGTGTTACGGTGCGGATGTTCTCTCGAAATGTGTTTGTTATTCTTGTTTGGTGTGGGTTGACAGTGTGGCGCATATTTGTAACAGTGTTAAAGTTGTTTATACGACCATCTTAAGTGTGACCTGTATGGCTGTTGATCAAGTATGCCTTGCAGTCACTTTCGTGTGTCTGCAGAAGCCGCATACAACATGTGACTAGGCTGGCACGCTGTTTGAATGGTGAAAAAGCGGATGCTAAAGGCAGTGCCATCACGGCACGCCCTTAATATTGTTGTTCGGGAGAAATTCTGGAGAATGGTAGCCCCGGGAGATTTTCGGGAGGGGCACTGAAATTCGGGAGTCTCCCGGAAAAATCGGGAGGGTTGGCAAGTATGGTGAGACCAATGAAAGTTTTTCACAAGCAGAAGAACTGCGTGGGTTCCGGGTACTCAGACTTCCGCCCACCTCCTAAAAACATGCACCTGGGGATAGGTTGATTGGCAACACTAAATTGGCCCTAGTGTGTGAGTGTGAGTGTAAATGTTGTCTGTCTATCTGTGTTGGCCCTGTGATGAAGTGGCGACTTGTCCAGGGTATACACCGCCTTCCGCCCGAATGCAGCTGAGATAGGCTCCAGCACCCACCGCAACCCGGAAAGGGACAAGCGGTAGAAAATGGATGGATGGATGGATTAAGAAGAAAAGGAATCTAATAATAATGATAAACCAAAAACAAACAATAATTAAAAAAAATATTTATTTCAAACGAAAGCAAAATGCCCTGAACATGGTCGATCGAAAATCATCCCAGAGAATCGGGATCTTAATTACAAGAAAATTGTGGTTTACGTTGTTTTGCCAAATCGTGCAGCCCGAAATTGAGGCTTATTTGGGGCGGTATAGCTCGGTTGGTAGAGCGGCCGTGCCAGCAACTTGAGGGTTGCAGGTTTGATCCCCGCTTCCGCCATCCCAGTCACTGCCGTTGTGTCCTTGGGCAAGACACTTTATCCACCTGCTCCCAGTGCCACACACACTGGTTTAAATGTAACTTAGATATTGGGTTTCACTATGTAAAGCGCTTTGAGTCACTAGAGAAAAGCGCTATATAAATATAATTCACTTCACTTCACTTTAAGCTTTGTGCCAGTGTAACATGACAGTGGACCCCGCAATATGTATGTCCCCAAGGAAAATGAGTATCTAGTCTTGAGAGTGGTGCCAAAGAAAACTGAAAAATAGTCCATCCATCCATCCATCCATTTTCTACCGCTTATTCCCTTTGGGGTCGCGGGGGGCGCCGGAGCCTATCTCAGCTACAATCGGGCAGAAGGCGGGGTACACCCTGGACAAGTCGCCACCTCATCGCAGGGCCAACACAGATAGACAGACAACATTCACACTCCCATTCACACACTAGGGCCAATTTAGTGTTGCCAATCAACCTATCCCCTGGTGCATGTCTTTGGAGGTGGGAGGAAGCCGGAGTACCCGGAGGGAACCCACGCAGTCACGGGGAGAACATGCAAACTCCACACAGAAAGATCCCGAGGCCGGGATTGAACCCAAGACTACTCAGGATCTTCATATTGTGAGGCAGACGCACTAACCCCTCTGCCACCGTGCTGCCCCTGAAAAATAGTGATATCACAAAAGAAATCAGTAACTATGATATTATATGTATGATATTTGACTATGTAGTTTCAGCTAGCTAATATAAAATACCAACACTAGTTTATAGATAAATTGGTACTGTAGCTACGAGATGGGTAGTGAGCTCCATTTCTTGACAAGACTAATGCAGCTGCCCTGTAGCATGTGAGGTTCCATGCAATCAATCCTCCAATGCATCCTGTGGAAGTTTGTAGAAGCGTGCTAGGTTTTAAACGCTCTCAGGGGCCCTCTGGTGGCCATAGGTTGCTCCTACAAGCATTTATATATTGTACCAGATCAGCCATGACATTTGAAGATGAATTGTAGCTTGACAGCAACATAATGGACAGTGCACTGTGCTTCCAGGTAGTGACATCATTGTGTACAAACCACATCAGCAAATGAGTTGACTAAAAGCCTCACTGTAAGACTGCATTTGGATAGAAATCAATGAATACATGTCTGGAAATTAAGCAAAGCAGAATGATGGCAACATAAAATAGAAAACAATGTAGTGACTATAGAAGCAAGAGGAAAAAAAAGCTGAATTTAAATGATTCTCAGTTACTTTAAAAGCAACTAAGTCAAAAAGTTATGTACATAGGGGTGTAACGGTACGTGTATTTGTATTGAACCGTTCGGGTTCCGGTTCGGTTCGGAGGTGGACCGAACGAGTTTCCACACAGACATATTAAGTAGCGTAACGCACGTTGTGTAAACAATGCACACCGAGGCACAACACATGGCATGCTAGCAGCTAACGGGCTACGATAGACTGACCATACGTCCTCTTTTCACCGGACATGTCCTCTTTTGCGGAGCTGTCAGGGCGGAGTTTCTTAAATGCCTCAAATGTCCGGCATTCTGAGTTAGGGTTGCGTGTATTTTCAATGTACGTTCAGGGTTAAGAAGGGGTTAAAAACAAAACAAATTGTGCGTGCAGCAGCATTCGTGAGGGAGGGGCAGAGACAGAGAGAGCGAGAGAGTTATGATAAACGCGCATTGTCGCCAGGCTCTGCTTTTTATCCAAAGATTTATCAGATTAAATTTTTACTATCTATAGCAGGGGTGTCAATAGTGTGCCCCGGATGCCATTTGCCGCCCACAGCTAATGCTTTAAAGACCCACAGCACATTCTAAAAATACTGTTAAATAAACAAAACCATAACAAAAGTGAAATAAAAAAGCTTAAAGGTTAAATGTAATTTAGAAAATCTTGCAATGTTGACTAATAAAACAAAGCTGGTTTTTTTTCTTTCAAACTGTCATTGCTCAAAACATAATATTGAATCAAAATCAATGTTATTATGAATTATTGACCTATCCAAGGTTCCGATTACTTCACATCAAATATTCCACTAAGAAAAATATTTTGAAAGATTTTGCAAATTTGGTAAATAAATAACCCAAAAATTTATATTTTGTTGTTTTCTTACTGTACCGAAAATTAACCGAACCGTCACCTCTAAACCAAGGTACGTACCGAACCGAAATGTTTGTGTACCGTTACACCCCTATACGTACATGTATTATATTTACATATATTTAATTAGTTTTGCCATTTTCAGTCATTTCAAACAGCATCCATACTTTGTGAAAGACCATATCAGCATGAATGTGTGTACACTAGCAAACAATTTGTGTGTGCTAAATGTCACATTAAAGATTGATGCAAACTTCCTGTTGTGTTTTGGCCTGTGGAGCCTGTGTGTGTGTGTGTGTGTGTGTGTGTGTGTGTGTGTGTGTGTGTGTGTGTGTGTGTGTGTGTGTGTGTGTGTGTGTGTGTGTGTGTGTGTGTGTGTGTGTGTGTGTGTGTGTGTGTGTGTGTGTGTGTGTGTGTGTGTGTGTGTGTGTGTGTGTGTGTGTGCCTGCGTGCATGTTTGCTTGTGTGTGACAAACCATCAGATCACATATAAGTTAACATCTATTAAGTATCCTCATTTTGAATATGTCCCCTTTGATTTAAATATTTTCTTCGGTTGATTAAAGTTTTCAGGATGCGGAACGGTTTGCATATGTTTGTAAGTAGTGTACATTGTGGAAAGAAGAAGGCTTTTTTCTGAGAGTACTGCCTGAAGCCTCCTGTTCCTTTTTTACAAATGGCAGCATGTTGACCTATTTACCACAATGCACATATGCTTACATTGTGTACATGTATGGCACCGTTCTTTTTTTAGTGTTGAATCGTAAGATACAGACCCTGGACCACACGATGGCTTGGATGTGGGTTATTCATACAAGTCTTCATTAAAGACAGTAGCACTGTCTTTAAGTAGACCGCCTTTAAGATTTTATTTACATTTATATAATTTTCTGAAACATTAATTATAATCAGGTGTTTGTTCATCGCATTTACTCTTTATTTTGTGCTACTAGTGATCGTCACACTGCTGCATACATTCTTCTCTATCATTTCACAAGATTCTCATATAGGTTAAGGTTTAGCGTTGGGTGTTTTACCCTTTTTTTTTTTACCAAGGACTGCAGAAAAAGGAAATTTTTTATATATTCTGTGCATTAAAGATGCTAAAAACAATCAGATGCTAAACTATCTGAAGAAAACATCAACATCAACGTTTTACCTTTGTTTTATTGGTAACTGAGTGTAATATCCAATAATGTACCGTATTGATAATGAATTCATAATTATTTTTTTTTAAAAGCTGAGGGCCAATAAAACAAAGAGCTGCAGGCTGAATATGGCCATCTGGTTTAGTAGTGTCTCATTTTAGAGTCTCCACTGAAACGGTCATTCACAATAAGTAATAAAAATGATTTTAAAAAAGTTAAACTCTATAAAAAAGTAAAAATAACAACAATGTATTCATTTTCTACTGCTAATTATGTTCATGGTCAAAGGTGAGCCTTTCCCAGCTGACTTTGGGCAAAAGGTAAAGTACACCCGGGACTGGTTGCCATTCAATCACAAAGAACAACAACTGAACACTACCAATCAATCAATCAAAGTTTATTTATATAGCCCTAATTCACAAGTGTCTCAAAGGGCTGCACAAGCCACAACGACATCCTCGGTCCAGATTCCACATCAGGGCAAGAATAAACTCAACTCAATGGTATACAATGAGAAACCTTGGAGGGGACCGCAGATGTGGGGATCCCCCTGCCCCCAGGCGACCGGTGCAATGGACGTCGAGTGGATCTAGTTAATAGTGTGAGAGTCCAGTCCATAGTGGGGCTAGCAGGGGATCATCTTAAATGGAGACAAGTCATCAGCGCAGAGACGTCCCCAACTGATGCACAGATGAGTGGTCCACCCCTTAATGTGTGACTCAAACGAGAGAGTTGGGTCGAAGGTAATACCCAGATTCTTTACAGAGTCGCCTTGTGTAATTGTTTGGTTGTCAAATGTTAAGGTGGTATTATTAAATAGTTGTTGGTGTCTAGCAGGACCGATAATCAGCATTTCTACCTTCATTTTGACCACACCTTTGTGAGAATGGTTCTTCTTTTGGGATTAGTATTGCTAAAATGACAGAAATTGCTGAAGATAAAGCAAAACACAAGCAAGATCTGAACAAAGTTTGAAAATTTGGGGGTAATCTGAAAAAAAAAAAAAAAAATCAACATCCATGTGGTGCATGTAGAAATACAATAAAATGGGCCCCAGATTGGAACCTTAGGGCACTCCGTGTGTGAAAGTAACAGATAAGCTAAAACCTCCAAGGCTGACACAATCACTTATCTCAAATACAGTACATAGGACTGGAACCAGTAGGGATGTGTTTATCCTTCTTTACTCCCTACAAGAAAAGTGTGGTCTGGTACATGTTAAACACAGGAAGTGAACAGACTATAAAAAACTGCTGAGACACAGAGAAGGCGTAGGATTGAATAACCATCCTCTTTTTTTCAGACATGATCAATGGTAGAAGTGTAAACATGAACGTTAAGAATGTTCGAAATAAACTAAACTAAACAATTAGCAAGTTGTGCCCGGATGCCTGACAGGAGCAAGATGGAAAACCGTTTGTCAGTCCATCATGAGTAAACTTCTGAGGTCATGGCACAAGCACGAATGTCCAGCAGCAGTCTTTAACTATACAGTAGAGTTGACTTTATTGGTGACAAGTGTCAGAAACAATACCTCAAGCCGTATTGGCGTGCTACTTACACAAGCACAATTTTGTACTCAAATACAAAAAGGGTCTTATGAATGCAAGTTATATTATATCTAGAGGGTTCAATTGGCAAGAATTGAGTTGTCGTGACCTGAAAGACCAGATTGAGTCTCGGTCTGTTGCAGTGAACTGGTTCATTTCCATAGCTCACATGTGAATGCTACACAGACCGAGAGCAGCAATTAAAAGTACAGCAAAGAGCATGCAGAGGAAAGAGAAAATTAGTCCAAAGCACTCTCTCTGAGCCCGCTCTCACTTCTCTCCCCATCTCTATGTGAGAGCTTCTGCACGTACGCACGTACTGGCAGGCGGCCTCCTGCCACAGCTCTCTTTATGGATATGGTTTAGAAGCTTGTATTGGCAACCTGAGCTGGCAAAAATAGTACACAATATAATAGTGATCCTATTTAACCCGCTAGACCGCATTTTTGTTTGGAATATTTGAGTTTCAACACAGTGTCACAAAAAAATGCCCGGTCATGTCCTTGTTTTTTTACTGCACAGACTTTGGTCTAACAAAATGCCTTTGTAAATGCTAAACAAACAAAATAATTGTTAGTATTTTTTTTGTCTGGACCAGAGGACAGAACTTCAGGAGCCTGATCTACTAAGATCCAAATAACAAGTGCAAATTTCCGTGTGCACACAAAGAAATTGCACATACTATTGGTGGACGGGTTGCAGGTGATTCACTAAGAAGCCATGCACAATTAATAACAAGTGCAAAAGTGATGCAGATCGCCCAATTTAAAGGAAGATTGTTTGTGTACTACCAGCTGTCACCATGGAGACATTCATTTCCATCCACATGCTCCAATCTGTGGCATTTTGCTACAATGTAGAATATGCTACACACAAATATGATCTGAGACACATTTTCTGGGCTATTCGAAGCATTCCTCCAGTGTGATCTAAAAAACTGAACCCCCTTTTTTTTTTTTTTTTTTTTAAAAAGGGATTATCTGCTAGAATGATCAAGAAAAGAAAATGCTTTTTGCAGCTAGATGTATATTAATACAGCTCCCATATAAAAAAAACAAAAAACAATGCTGAATAAAGTGGTGGGTCACATCTTCCCAATGCCATGACCCACCACTAAAAATTTCAGGAAGATGGGCACACGTGTAAGGAAGTTATGACTGTAATTGTCTACCACAAGGGAACGATATTGGCGCCACTACAATGATGCCGTCACATCGCACCCAATACCGTAATTCACCATTAAAATTTCGGGAACATTAGAGCATGTGTCAGGAAGTTATTACTGTTATAATTGTCCACCACAATGGGGCGATATTGACGCCACTGCAGTAATGCACTTGCATCTTACCCAATACTTCAATCCCCCATCAAAAATTTCAGGAAGATCGGAGCATGTGTAAGCAAGTTAATATGTTATAATGTTTCACCACAAGGTGGCCATATTGGCGACACTGCAATGATGTAGTTGCATTCCAAACAATGCCATGATCCACCATCAACATTTCTGTGTGATCGGAGCATATGGAAGAACGTTATGAATGTTTTAACTTTTTACCACAAGGGGGCAATGATAGTGTCGATATCGTATAGGCATGATCGAACCCAACCTTAGAGCCTCATGTCAGTTTGGAGGAAGATCTGAACATATAAAGAGAATGGCGAGGTGCAGTTTTCACTATGAAGAGGTATGTATAGGTACTGACCCCTAGGGCACTCCAGGCTGACATCATCATCATTTATACCAATCATAATCAAGATTTGAATTTGGGAGGCGTTTCATGTTTTGTGGCAAACCATCAGATCACAGTTTGGCGCCATGCTACGCCCACTTCCTATGTCGTAGATAATATTTATTCACAATTTATCATTAGCCATCAGTATAATATCTGTCCGATCATCTATAGTGATGTAATAGCAGTTTGATTAGAGATGCCCTGAAGCGGTATTTGCCGGCCAGCTCCACCCACTGTGAATGTATACGACTATGTACTGACCCATACGGCACTTGAGTGCATCTTCATCATCATTTGTAACAATTATGATCCCGATCTTAACTTGGTAACGCTTTGTGTTCATTGGCAAGCCATCAGATCAAAGTCTGGCGCCATGCCACGCCCAAATCCTGCTGTAAACAAAACAATGTTTGCAATTTATCATCACCCATCAGTTTAGTGCAGGGGTGGGCAATTAATTTTTACCGGGGGCCGCATGAGAAACCCGAGCACTGCTGGAGGGCCACATCGACAATATTTCAATTAAATTTTGCTCAATAGGATTTTTGATATATACCGTAAGATAAATAATAATAATAATAATACTTTCATTTAACCTAACTTAACTTTATACCAAAAGCACTGCGTTGGAAATCATTTGTACCCCTTTCAGAGATCACATTTAGTTCCCCTTAAACATCCTCATGTTGCACAATGAAATGTAAGCATAGGATGAAGTGTGCATTCCTGTAACTTTCTCTAGTAACAGCATTCCATGATTAATATAAATAAATTAACATTAATAATAAATGACACTAAAATAAGCACACGTATGACTGAGGAGTCATAGTGTAACTTTGTGTGGTGTTTGAGTTGTCCGACTTTTTGTGTGGCCATAAACGCACCAGTGGTTTAGTGGTATGCGTGTTGGTGACGGATGACAAGTTGGTTTTAGCCTGGTTTGTACGGCAGAAAATTACTAGTTTTTTGAGATAGAAGTGTTTTACTCATGTTTTTGGTGTGGTTATGGCCGAATATAAACAGTTTTGCTCAATAAAGTGATCGATATAATTCCTGGCCTCGAAGCATCTCGATAGACGTTACAATAATTGAACGGTGTTCAATTGAACGGTGTTGACGAACACCGTTAGGGCCTCTTGTTGTCACTGTCACTCAGAGTTGCATTGCAAAATTACACAGAATAAATGTGTTTTTTTTGTTTAGAATTCAGATGGGATTTGATTTGGTGCGCGGCATATATTTGCTGTGCGCAGAGGACGCTTGAGCACTGCGCAATTGCGCAGGCGCGCACCTTAGAGGGAATGTTGCTTGGCAGTCCATGTCTTGTTGAAAACACGCCATTCGTCATCAACTTTTCTCTTTTTAGCGTCTCGGGTGTAAACCGTGCATCACTTGTCGCTGTGCACCTTCACTCACAGGTTACACACAGACATACGCCCATAAATAACACTTTTCAAAATAAAAGCAGCACAGTTGTATTGCACGCACGACATAGATGTTTTTTCAACTTTATTTTGTAATTTGTGATTGCAGCTGTTCACATTCACTCACAATCACGCACGCACATACGTCCACACGGAAGTAATACAAATAACGCTTTTCAAAATAAAAGCAGCACCGTTGTATTGCACACTCGACATAGATACTTTTTTAAATTTATTTTGTAATTTATGATTGGCCTCACACGGGCCGGACAGGGACGCACAAAGTGCCGGATGTGGCCCGCGGGCCGCAGAATGCCCAGGTCTGCTTTAGTGTCTGCCACTGGTCACCTAAAGTGTAGAAATGACAGTTAAATTGGTGCCCACTACGAATAGGTATAGGTAAAACAGTTACTGACCCATAGGGCACTTCAGGATGACATCATCATCATTTCTACAAACTAGGATAAAGATTTGAGTTTGTGTAGCCGAGTTATTAACAATTTGTGTTTTGTGGCAAAACATCGGAGTCATGTTTGGCGTCATGCCATGCCCACACCTAAAGACATAGGCAACAATTGTTGGCAAATTAACATTGCCTATATGTCTTGTATCTGTCATTTTAACCGCAACTCAATCGGTCAAAGTCCCTAGGAGGAGTGTGTTAAAGTACGACCACCGTATTTTGACGAAAAATGGCAGTTGGAAACCAAGGCGGCCGACTCGTTCATTTTTAAAAAAGAGTTCTTGAGACTTTTATGCGCATCTCGTCATGTTGGACGTCTCCAGCAATTTTCGTGGCTCTACGTAGAATTGGTGGGGAAGGGGGCTATTTTGTCTAATTTTAAAGGTGGCGCTAGAGAGACAATTTTTACATTTCATTTTTGGAACCATCAAAGTATAAAATACTTTACCTGATGCGCCTGCAAAATATGGGGACTTTTCATGCATGTTGAGGGCCTCATAAAGGCGTCCAAACGTATCGAAAAAAACAACACAGCAAATTCAATAAGGCCTTTGCAGTGTTCTGCATTGCCCCTGTGGGGCATGCTCCGCTGCTCGAGTCCTAAACATAACGCCAGCAGACTCAAAACGAATCACTTGATTTGTTTTGGTGTCTGCTGGCTCCAAATCAGCCTATTAAATCATCCAGAAGCTATAAAATGGCATCACTGGTTAGATTACATGTCTAAAACTGTATTTTTATTTCTGACAGTACAGAAAGTATGTTAATTTGTGCGCATCTGTGCCAGTTTGCATTGCGAACACTAAATTATTACATTTGCATCTCTTCCTTCCAGTATTGTGGCTGTTCTTTTTTTTTTAAACTTAAATTTTTATTCTGTCACATGCATACATATATCAACAGGGTCAACATCTTACAATATATACATAGTCAATTTATATTCCATATCAAGCATTTGTGGTGTCATTTTCCTGAGTTTTGTATTCAGTCCATTTTGTCCATTTCTCAAGAAATAGTTCCTCCTGTATTCTGAGTCTATGTGTAAATCTTTCCATTACATATAGTTCTTCCACAATGCACAGCCACTGTTCACAGGTCGGTGAGCTGCTACTACGCCACAGTCTTGTAATTGCCTTTTTGCTGGCTGCTAACAAAACCTTGACTAAATTGTGGCTGTTCTAATAATCAGCATATATTCTTCATATACATGAAGGCTAACAGGCTAAATGGATTGTGCTCGCTTTTTTGCTCATTTAAAGGAGACACAATCCTCGGCGCACAGGTTTAGTTAATCAGTTTTGTGTGTGCTATCAAGTTTGCACTTGCGCTAATACATGCAAAATGTTATTAGATCAAGCCCCGAGTGTATAGTTTTCTATGAGTTTAAATAAGATTACATTATATTCGCCTTTTGCTTTCCCATGTGAGGGATGAGAGGCTTCCTAAATGTAAATTTGTACTTTGAATTATTTTGTGTTGACCTGCTGGAAATGGGTGGTGTTTATTTGTGTTTATTTATTTGTTTGGCTTTTGGAGGTATTTTGTTGATATGGCCTGATAAGCCAGTGCACTATTTTGGAGACATCCTGGACATCATGTGTTATGCTTCTGGCTGATTTAATATGATGCACAACTTGTTTAAAGTTAAGTTAAAGTTAAAGTACCAATGATTGTCACACGCACACTAGGTGTGGTGAAATTTGTCCTCTGCATTTGACCCATCCCCTTGTTTACCCCCTGGGAGGTGAGGGGAGCACCGGGAATCATTTTTGGTGATTTAAAACGCACATAACTGTCCACTCCTGCATTATCATAAAGCAAAACAATATGTATTTGAATTAAAGAGAACATCATATAGTCCCACACGTGATGAATTGCGTTTTAACTATGAAACATGTTGACAGTCCTTGACAGCACAGTTGAACTTTGTTCAGTATGCTGAAATAACTTATATTAATGGGTCTCTGTCCATTAGAATTCACAATATAAAGCACATTTTAAAAGGAGCTATTGTTGGTAGTGTACTGAAGCTACTGTCAGGAATGAATGAATGAAGTTATGACCAATGATAGCTTCATCCCTACGGAGCACTTTGTTCAATCTTGAAATCTGATTGGCTCAGTGACCATTGCATTAGTGACTATGTTTACACTGCAGGCCAAAGTGGACCAGTTTTTTTTGGAAATCTGATTTTTTCCAGCTGACTGTTAAGATTACAAGTAAAATGTGATCTTTATCAGACTCCAGTATAAATCAGGCATGCACAGTTTGATAAGTGAAAACAAAAAGGAAGTTAACCGGAACGACAAGTGTCCCGTAACAACAACAGAAGAAGAAGAAACAAATGTATTTTGACGACGCCGTTCTTCATTGTCGTTTTCTTCTGTTGTTGTCATCCCGGGTCACTCACAGACGAGAATACGAGAGACACTGCGCATATACAATCTACCCATATGTCCAAACATTGAACGGACAATTGAGAACAGAGTTTTCCAATCTGTTTTTTTCATTACTATTTTCAATTTTCAATTAAATCAAATTACGGATAATTGATCATGGATAACGATCGATTTTTCCGTTTTTTTATTACCAAACCAAAAAACAGGGGAAATTAATTTTAATATACGTTTGTAAAATTATTTTTCTGTTCCAAACGAAAAACGGATAGCCGCGACGTACAAGGACCGAAAATAACTGCAGGAGGAGGAAGAAGAGAAATGCAAAATGGAAAGTGATTTTCTTTTGGTCTTTTCCTGCGCACACGGATGACGTAGCTTGACCAAAGATGACGTAAAAATCGCAAACTGGTCACATTGGAAAATATCAGATTCCAAACGTATTTGGACTACCTCTTGATGTGGCCCAAATCTGATGCAAAAAGATCAGATTTTAAGCACTTAGGAGCATTTACTACACAGGCAAAAAATATCTGATTGTGTCACTTGAGGGCAAAAAAATCAGATTTGGTGTCTGGTGTAAACGGGGCCAGTCTTTTTCGTTAGTAGTGATGCTCTATTGCTTTTTTTTTGTGACATTCTGCAGCTTCTAAAGCTTCTAGTATTGATCCCAAGCGTTAAAAAGCCTTAAAATATATTTAAACATTAAAATTCATACAAATCCCACTCTGTGGGAATTAATTCATCACGGGTGGGTCTGAAACGGAACTCCTACAATATTTGAGGGAACACTGTATTGTATTTCATATACATGAGGTATATTAGACAGGTGGTCCTCCTTTTATGACATTAAATAAAGAAAACGACAGTAGTTACATAAGAGCAACAGAAGAATATGCATGCAGAGTAACACGTCATATGTAGTCGCAAAATACGTCACTTTTGTTCTTTTAGTTAACTCTTTGACTTTAACCTCCTTTATGTCACCCAAGCATGAGGCGGAGTTTTTTGGAGGCGCTGCGTAAAAGAAAAAGAAAATAAAGAGTGAAATCAGCCAGCGTAAAGCAGTCGGTGTAAAAGTGAAGAAATCAACATTGGCTGCATGCCCGATCCAAGCCGCTCAAATACTGCGTCCATCACCAAGGATACAGATTGTATCTTTATACATATTAATTCATCTTCTCCTATGAAATGGACAGTGACAACTAAGCAGCACAGTGGTCTCATTCTTGAGACTTTTCCTTCCGACAAGGCTGCCTCTCCCTCTCTTTCCAGTGTGCAAGACAACCACAGGCATTAAATTCAGGAGTTGTTTTAATTTTTAGTACTGTTTCATCTCATTATTGTATTTGATGTTTATTGCTGTATGTCCTACATGTGTTCTGTGTACAGTCTGATTTATATAGCTGTTCATTTAGGTAGAATGTAGGTTTAAGTTCCGACTTGCACTAAACAAGCTTACAGTCGTGGCAACGTAATGAAAGTCCGTAACCTGAGGACCACCTGTCATTAGAATTTGGTGACCATGAGTTATTGTCATTGCTAAATCATGTCTTCCCTGTAACACTTCAGTATTGATTTTCATTCATTTGGCTGTGACACCTACATGTAGACCAGCCTCACTTGTGCTCTTTTGTCCAACAGATGGTACTTTTTAAAAAATAGTTGACATACTTAACAACAATAATGCAGGGTGCTGAAGAGAGGACACAGAATCATCTGTGGTATGATAATTAAATATTCAGAGTATGATGACATCTGTCCACTTCTCCGATACTGCCGACACACACGTGCATCGTTATCAGTTCACAGCAAACCATTCTAACTGGCTGCCTTTTGATACTGTTTACACCGCCAAGGCATGATATGACACTTTTAGAGGACATAACACACTCTCTTCCCACGCCGAAGGTCATAAATCCAAGTCTGTCAGAGAACTTTGCATCATTGAGCTACACAAGTAATTTGACTTAAAACCCCACACTTGACACTTAACAGTAATTGTAACTAGTTACAGAAACGCGTTAACGCATGTGATTAATCACAACATTTTTTCGCATCAGTCATACATTATCGCGGATTAATCACACAGTACATTGTGACTGGACGTGCTCCTTTACCTTATCTTGTTTGGTCAATGATCAGGACAATGCATACGTCAGTGAGTAAGGAGACTGACTTTTTGGTTTGCTGGCAAATTGCACTCCAAAACACACCCTAACTGGACTTTAGATAAAACTGTTACAAAGTGTTGAAAAAATAAATTATGTGAGTTCAAGTAAAAAAATAAAAATGTGAGTTTGTGTATGACAGAGGTGCCCATTAGGTCAATCGCAAACTAGCAAGGTCGATCGCAGAGGGTGTGTCAGTCGATCACCAGCCAGGCAGTAAAAAAATAGACCTAAAAATTAGCGATCATTAATCTTCACAATGATGTCACTTTCGTCACTTGATTGATGCTGGCTGCTGCAAGCTCAGTATTAAGAAAAAAACGACCGGCTATAAGGCTAGAAACACTTTTTACATATATATATATATATATATATATACATACACACATATATATATATATATATACATACATATAAAAAGATATCCAAGGAATTGAGAATGCCAATCAGCAGTGTTCAAACGCTGATTAAGAAGTGAAAAATGAGGGATTCAGGTAGACCAGCTGAAGTTATTTGTGGATTTTTCTTTGCATCTCGAACAATTTTCCTGGCACTTGTCGCTGAAATCTTTGCTGGTCTACCTGAATCCCTCATTTTCCACTTCTTAATCAGCATTTGAACACTGCTGATTGGCATTCTCAATTCCTTGGATATCTTTTTATACCCCTTTCCTGTTTTATGCAGTTCAATTACCTTTTCTCGCAGATCCTTTGACAATTATTTTGCCTTCCCCATGACTCAGAATCCAGAAACATCTGTGCAGCACTGGATGAAAGATGCAATGGTCTGTCAGAAGCCCAGAAACTCACTACTATATATATATATATATATATATATATATATATATATATATATATATATATATATATATATATATATATATATATATATATATATATATATATATATATATATATATATATATATTAAAATATTAGGGTTTTTTTTTCAAGTTGTCCAAGCAAGTACTTTACTGTCGTCAATCGTGATTAATCGAAATAAAAAAATAATCTGGTGTAAAAAAAGATGTATTGTTTGACATACAAGCTTTTTTAGAATGTTGCAGCAATTTACTGATTTAAGGTTGTTCATCTTCCAGATGGCATTATGTATTGTAGTTCAATAAAGCAAAGTGTCACCTTGCTTGTGTACTGCAGCGCGGACGGAGGGACTGAATTGCTGTGTCACACGTCTGAAAAAGCAGTGCAAATTTGCTCATTGTTATTTTTGTCTTTCAACATAAAAAGCAGGTAGGGAACAGTCAAGAAAACAAGTGTCAAGTAGTATGCATTGTTAGTTTCACACCAGGCGATTTCTATGTACCATACCAGTAATTGAACTGTCAGTCATGTACTTTTAAGCATACAAATAAAACAGTTAGCTTTAGGTGGCATTTATGACTTTTCTCGTTCAACAAATGGGGTTGGTTTACAGTGTGTGTTTAGTGCAGAATGAAATCAGGATCTTATCTTTGACAAATATCACTTTTAGACCTTTCTTTCAGTCAGTTTGGCTCCGTCTTCCTGCTCTTAGGAAGCTCGAAATCCAAACCATATTTTCTTCTGTATAATCAATAAACCTTATCACCAAAGTGTATGTGCAGGCTAACCACTTCCTGTTCATCATTCAATTCCCCACCCTTTATCTTGTGGCGGTAAGTCACTCTGTCAACTATGAATAAAAGCTTCACAGCAATTACAGTGGATGTATGTGCGTGTGTACATTCTCACAACTCATCCATCTCCTTGCTTAACTATTTGTCGATTCAGAGAAATTACAACATAAATATTTCTGGAAAAACCTGTCCGGATCAGAGAGAGGCTCTGCTGTGGCCTGTGAAGATGATATGTGCTATGGTTAGGATTGAAATTGATCAAATCTCATTTGGTGACCCAAGTTTTTGTCCCAAAGACAGAATTTGGAGAAGCATGCAAAGCAATGTTGTTTATGCAGTGCAGTGTCGTGAGGAGTTCAATGATCTCTACATTGCAGAAAGTAAGCAACAGCTACATCAGTGAAGTCATTTGGTCCAGTTTATTTACATCTTAAAGAGAAAATACATTCACCTGAGGACAACAATGTCTCTGTTGTGTGAAAAAGTTCAAAATAAGGGGGTGCTCCACCAACAATTTAGGGCGCACTCACATTCAAACGAAAGTGCCGAACCACAAGTGTGAACGCAGCCTTAAAACAGTTGTGCATAGTTATGATAGGATTTAGTGATGATTACTATAAATCAAATTTGCTTACTTGACATACACTGCTTTCTAATAATTGTCTATTCTGTATTGTGCAGCTACCTTGACAGCCTAGATCGGATTGGTGCCACAGACTACCAGCCAACAGAGCAGGATATTCTGAGGACCAGGGTGAAGACTACAGGCATCGTGGAGACACACTTTACCTTCAAGAACCTCCACTTTAGGTACAAGTAGTAGGGATTAGTGAGTCCCAGCACACAACACACAAACACAACAACTGAGTGAGTGACAAGCCTGAACAGCAAACACATTCCTCAGACAGACCAACAATTTGTTTTCTATATGGTGGGTCGGTATAGCTCGGTTGGTAAAACGCAATAAGGTACAATTAAATAAATAAATAAAATGGTACTGTTCTTGGTCACCGCCCTGACTAAACTAAGATGAATGCAGCAATGTACAGAGACATCCTGGGTAGAAACCAACGCTTCCCATCCAACCTGATGGAACTTGAGAGGTGCTGCAAAGAGAAGTGGGTGAAACTGCCCAAAGATAGGTGTGCCAAGTTGTGGCATCGTCTTCAAAAAGACCTGAGCTTTTAATTGCTGCCAAAGTTGCATCAACAAAGTATTGAGCAAATGCTGTGAATAATTGTGTGATTCTTTTATGTGTTTATTTTTAATCCTATCCTATGTAATCACCACCCTGCCGAAGGGAGTAAAGATGGAAATTAGCCCTTGGCTATAATCTTGCATATTTACAATAACCTCTGAAACTCATGACAAAATTGCCAAAAAAAAAAAAAAATCTTATTGTTATTATGGGTTATTGTCTGTAAATGTTGAGAACAAAAATCCATCCATTTTGGAATTGTCACGGCTTGTCACACCACGCCGTGCCTTATTTTGGGTTTCTTGATAATTTTCTGGGTGTAGTTTTAGTTTCTGTCTTGCGCTCTTATTTTGTGTTTTTTCACTTCCTGTTTTTCCCTTTCCTGCAGCAGCTTTACGCCTGTCTAAATCTGTGTTAGTGAGCATTTCTTCTTTGCCAAGATAATCCATCCCACCTCACAGGTGTGGCATATCAAGATACTAATTAAACAGCATGATTATTGCACAGGTGCGCCTTAAGCTGCCCACCATAAAAGGCCACTCTCCTTCGCATAGAGTTAATCAGGTTGTTGATTGTGGCCTGTAGAATGTTGGTTAACTCCTCTTTAATGGCTGTGCCAAGTAGCTGGATATTGGTAGGAACTGAAACACGCTGACGTATACGCCGATCCGCTGCATCCCAAACATGCTCAGGTTGACATGTCCGGTGAGTATGCTGGCCATGCAAGAACCGGGATGTTTTCAGCTTCCAGGAATTGTGTACAGATCCTTGCAACATGGGGCTGTGCATTGTCATATGACAACATAAGGTGATGGTCTCGGGTAAATGGCACAACAATCCCAGCAGGCACAAGACATTGATACAACTTTGATTATACAAAAGTACATACATGTCCTTTAAAAGTGACTTTGAAACAACTTTGCAAAATAGTTGTATTTGTAAATTGAGACAACGTTGATGTCAAACAATGGATCTATGTTGTGGAATGGAAAATTACCAAAATTCATTAGTCAAATCAAGGTCAGAACCCAACACTGATTAAAGGTTGTCAAAAAGCATTTTGTTCCAACATTATGTTCGAGTTGTTCAACGTCAGGACCTAATTCAACAAGTTCTCAATGTTGTTTAAATGTCTTGTGCCTGCTGGGATGGACCTCAGGATCTCCTCACAGTATTTCTGTGCATTCAACATGCCATCAATAAAATGCACTTGCGTTCGTTGTCCCTAACATACGCCTGCCCGTACCATATTTCCAGCCCCACCATGGGCCAATCAATTCACAACGTTGACATCATCAAACCGGTCTCCCACATGACGCCATACACATTGTCTGCCATTTGTCCTGAACAGTAGCTAGCATACCTCTCGGATATCGATAGCAGCCTGAGGCACTGTGAGCAAGGTGCTGTGTCACTACACCAGTAAAGTAGTTCCTCTGTGTTATCTCTTACAACAACAATGTTGCTAAAGCATTGGTAGTGTTTTTTTAATGTTTTTATTACAGTGCTTTATAAACAAAATAGTAGAATCCCCAGTACCTGCATTGTGAGCCGCCTGGTGCTTGCAGTTTTTTTTACTATCTAGGATGCACAGAAAAGGCGTGTGTTCTTGTCTCACATAAAGATTGTGGATGGTGGGTGACATTCCAAAAAAAGGGCAGTTTTCCTTTAAGATAAACACATTTGTCTAACTTTGTAAGAAAAATGTCCTGTTTGTTAATAATAATAACTGTACCTTAATTTCAGCTATTGATGTTTGCTTAGATTGCAGTTTTTGCAATATTGAATAAATGCACTTAATACTTACACACAATATATATGAATGGTGTTTCAAGATTAGTGTATTCATCAACACTCACTCAATACCACTGTAAATATTGACTTAGTACTGTACCAGGAGTGTTCTGTTGAGATGTCGAAATATTTTCAGCTCACTTCAATGTAACATACGGCATACCTACCATTATATTCATTTAAGGCACAACCTGGTTAGATTAATCTGACATTCACTGTATTTCCTCTCTGGTAGTGCACTTAGACCTGTACTTGTGGCATAAAAATAGATGAGAGCGATCACTCCCAAATTACACTTCTGCTACTACTGCCTGTTTAAAAAAACATATTCCATTACTGTCTCAATTTGAGAAGTAAGACAGGAGTGTGAGCGATTTTCTGCAGAAGTGGAGAGTTAAAATCAATACTAAATGGCTCAAAATGAGTAAGGTAGGAGTGGCATGAGGGGAAGCAAGTCTCAATGAGGCATTTCCACACACAATCACAGACATTTGATGGTAATGTTTCACATTAAAGTAATAATCCATCGAAGTGGGCTGCCACTTCACGGTCCATAAAAGAGAACACAAAAAGTTGACAATGAAAAACACTGCAAGGTAGATAACTTAAGATAACACCTCACTTTAAATCAGTGGTTCTTAACCAGGGTTCGATCGAACCCTAGGGGTTCGGTGAGTCGGCCTCAGGGGTTCGGCGGAGCCTCCGCCAAGGAGGTAAAGACACATCCGACTTATCGTGTAAATAAAAACTTCTCCCTATCAGCGTATTATGGATACCCCCAAACAATGTTCCCTCTAATTTTCCATCTGATTTGCAGGTTTTTTGATTGATTGATTGAAACTTTTACTAGCAGATTGCAAAGGAAGAGAATACACAGTACAGTTTACACACTACAGTACATATTCCGTACAATTGACCACTAAATGGTAACACCCGAATACGTTTTTCAACTTGTTTAAGTCGGGGTCCACGTTAATCAATTCATGGTAATGTGTGTAAGGTGTGTAATTTGTTGTGAGTTCATGCACTGTGTTGGTTTTGTTCTTTGAACAAGGTGATGTGCATGCACGGTTCATTTTGTGCACCAGTAAAAAAACATACGACTTTTTCTTGAATTTGAAAAAAATATATATATTATTTTTTTTTTCACTAAAGAAGGTTTCGGTGAATGCGCATATGAAACTGGTGGGGTTCGGTACCTCCAACAAGGTTGAGAACCACTGCTTTAAATAGACACCACGTTTGTGCTGCGCTTGTGCTAGTTTGTGCCGTTGAAATGGTTGTTTGTGCCGTTTTTGTTTCTGTGTTATTGAAGATTCTTCTTTAGGTCAGCCAGCCGCCCTGTTCGCCAAATTCAGTCCAACTTAAGCCAAAATAGTGTCATTCGTTTGTGCTACGTTTGTGTTGCAAACTTTATTCGGTCCAAACGCAGTATAAACGAATGAGACTATTTTGGTTTAATTTGGAGAAAGTGGGGTGGGCTGGCTGACCTTTAATTGACCTATAAAAAAAAGTAATTTAATAACTCAGAAACGAAAACAGCACAAAAAAACATTTCAACTGCACAAACAAACTATTTCAGCAGAGTTTTACGAGGGGCGGGGGTACAACTTCACTTTTTTAACTTTCCAAAAGAGATTTTGTCAAAAGTTATTACAAATTCCTAAATTAGTCCATCATTAAGGGGAAAAAAAAACAACATGCTGTGCTATTTATATACTCTTTTTTTCTCTATATATAGGGTAACTTTCACTTGGAAATAATTGTATTTGCTGTTGGTGCAATTTTTAGCATCATAAAAACTTAACTTAAAATCAAACTTAACATTGAAGTTGGGCTGCAACAATTAATCAGTTAATTATTATTAGATTAGAAAAAATGTGATTTATATTCTGTTATTTTGATTAATTGTTTAATGTTTGTAACTAATATAATTGATACAATTCAAGCCGCAAGGTGTGCGCTGCAGTGTTAATTTTGATAGCAGTTTTTAATTTAGTTTTAGTCCTAGTCTTTTGATGAGAATGTATTCTAATTTTAGTCATATTTTAGTCACTTAAATTGATTTAGTTTTAGTCGACTAAATTCCTCAAAATTTAAGTCGACTAAAATTACAGTCAATTTTGTAGACTAAAGTATAAAGTATAATGCATATTTGACGTTGTCTTGAAACTACTTTAATGAAGGTTATTGCAAAGCATCTCAAAAAGAATATATCAAGAAGTACATATTAGTCATATAGTCATCTGGACAAATCCAGAACTAATTTGATGAGTGTGCAAAATTGTACTGAACAATGTGCCAAGGATATTGTCATGTCTGTGTGATCATGTTTTGTTTAAGTTATGTTCTGCTTGGTTTTGGACTCTTTTTAGTTCCTGCTTTTCACTCCCTTGTCTTGTTTCCATGGTTACCCATTAGTTTCACCTGTTCCACGTTTGGACTCATTGTGCACTCTTGTTTGTCACCAGAGTAACCCATTAGTTTTCACCTGTCATGTCACGCACCTGTTTCACGTTTAGAGTCACGCACCTGTTTTCACTGATCATGTCACTATTTAAGCCTGTCTGTTTCTGTTGTTTGTCCTGGTGACATCCTCTATCATCTCATCCATGCTACTGCTACCCACGAGATTAATGTTTATTATAGTTTATTCTTCATGCCATGCCAAGTAATTTTTTGTTATTGTTCATAGTTTTTTGCCTTTGTGCATGTCTTTTGTTTTCATAGTCAAGTTTTGTACTTCCGCCATTGTGCGCGCCTTTTGTTTATTCTTTTTTTGAGTGTTAATATTAAATCATGTTTCTAAATTCACGTCTTGCCCGCGCCAACTTTCCGTTGCCTTCTGAAAAAACAAACCCCCAGGACCAAGTCATGACAGAATGTCACCAGCATAAATGTTTTTTCGCACGTAAGTTGGACGAGTTGGACAGTTTGGATGAGGCTTCTTGGGAGGTGCTGCGCGCCATGGAGGCCGAGACGCTGCGCTTTTCCCCCAAGGAGCGCAGGGGGATGATGTGGGGGAATGGAGGTAAGCTGGTGCCGATCGGCGCGTCGTTCCCGTCCCGGAAACGTCGCCAAGGACGAGGAAAGACTTCCGCGAGCCAGCAGGACACGCCGCTCCCACAGGCCCCTCCCCCTCCAGGCGTAAGAAAGCAGCAGCCAGTCCGGCTTCGCCCTGATGATGTCACAGACCAGGATTTTTTTTTCAATACTTTTTCTTTTCATCACCCACCTCCAGCAAAAGACTCTAATCCCATAAACATGATAAAACACTATCAGAACATGCTTTTGGACATTAGAGCAAGTCAATCCACGTCATCCCAATTTCATGCCCCGCCCCCCAGGACTCAAGCCACGCCAATGTCACACAAAAAAAAATTCTCACCCACAAAGTCCCAGGTAGAAAAAAAAAGACTTTTTGGACAATTTAAAGGGGAGGATTCGGCCCCCCTCCTGACCTCCTTAAACCCACCCCAAAAAACGGTTCCAGACCGCGGGGAGCGCGTCTGGTATCCGCTCCTTGAGGGGGGGGCTAGGGCTGGGAGCTGTTCAGGTGGGGTCGCTCAGCGTCATGCCATGCCACAGCCTCTAGTACGACCGCCACCACCAGTCTTTCGGCCTGCTAAGCCGCAACCTCCGGTTCGGCCACCACCACCGGTCTTTCGGCCGGCTAAGCCGCAACCTCCGGTCCGGCCACTACCACCGGTCTTTCGGCCTACCAAGCCGCAAGCCCCAGCTAGGCCACTTCCACCTGCACCACGGCTAGCTACTCCAAGGCTAGCACCTGTCCCTGCTCCACGGCTAGCGCCAGCACCATGTTCAAGGCTAGCGCCAGCCCCACGCCAAGCTCCAGTGCTGCCAGTAGCAGCTCCACGCCAAGCTCCAGTGCTGCCAGTAGCAGCTCCACACCTAGCTCCAGTGCTGCCAGTAGCAGCTCCACGCCTAGCTCCAGTGCTGCCAGTAGCAGCTCCACGCCAAGTTCCAGTGCTGCCAGTAGCAGCTCCACGCCAAGTTCCAGTGCTGCCAGTAGCAGCTCCACGCCAAGCTCCAGTGCTGCCAGTCACAGCTCCACGCCGCCAAGCGCCGCCAGTCGCAGCTCCACGACGCCAAGCGCCGCCAGTCGCAGCTCCACGACGCCATGCGCCGCCAGTCGCAGCTCCACGACGCCAAGCGCCGCCAGTCGCAGACCCCCAAGCCATGACCGAGACCCCCCATGCCAAGACCGAGACCCCCCCATGCCAAGACCAAGACCCCCATGCCAAGACCAAGACCCTCCAAGTGGCCAAGACCAAGACTCGCCATGCCAGGACACGCCACGCCAAGTTTCGCCGGCCGACGCGCCACGCCAAGCTTCGCCGCCCGACACGCCACGCCAAGCTTCGCCGCCTGCTTCGTCTGCTGCACCCGCACCTGCGTCATCTGCTGCTCCCACGCCTGCCACAACGGTGCGCCTGCCTTCCCGTCGGCCACGGATATGGCCGCTACCTGGTCGTCCGCCACGCCAAGTGCGCCCACCTCATCATCGGACAAGGATGTGGCCATTCCCAGGTCGCCCACCTCGTCTGGTACAGCGGCGCTCTACGCGTCGCCGCCACCTAACTCTGCTCCGGTGGATACGGGGACACGTGGTCTGGCGACCCACCGCCATGTCCCCCTCCCGCCCTCCCATGACTATTGATCTTTTCTTTTTTTTTATGGACATCTGGTATATGTCCTTAAGGGAGGGGCTCTGTCATGTCTGTGTGATCATGTTTTGTTTAAGTTATGTTCTGCTTGGTTTTGGACTCTTTTTAGTTCCTGCTTTTCACTCCCTTGTCTTGTTTCCATGGTTACCCATTAGTTTCACCTGTTCCACGTTTGGACTCATTGTGCACTCTTGTTTGTCACCATAGTAACCCATTAGTTTTCACCTGTCATGTCACGCACCTGTTTCACGTTTAGAGTCACGCACCTGTTTTCACTGATCATGTCACTATTTAAGCCTGTCTGTTTCTGTTGTTCGTCCTGGTGACATCCTCTATCATCTCATCCATGCTACTGCTACCCACGAGATTAATGTTTATTATAGTTTATTCTTCATGCCATGCCAAGTAAGTTTTTGTTATTGTTCATAGTTTTTTGCCTTTGTGCATGTCTTTTGTTTTCATAGTCAAGTTTTGTACTTCCGCCATTGTGCGCGCCTTGTGTTTATTCTTTTTTTGAGTGTTAATATTAAATCATGTTTCTAAATTCACGTCTTGCCCGCGCCAACTTTCCGTTGCCTTCTGAAAAAACAAACCCCCAGGACCAAGTCACGACAGATATCGATTAAAGTGCACTGTACAGGTATCTTAGCTTATTAAATTGGCAACAAAGCTTGCCAATGATGTACAACAAAAGTAGTGATCTTGCTGCTGCGCTACGGTCTTTAATACTACAGTATGAGTAATTTAGAAATTTTAGCTTTGGCCTACTTAGTGTTGCGTAGATGTCTGGATGGTTAGCCTGCAGACAGTGTGTGCATATATCTTCTCTTTTTGTGTAACATACATATTGTATTGAGGTGTGTAACAATACAGAAGGGATGTAACAATATGAGAGTTTCATATCACGGTTATCGTGACCAAAATTATCATTGTTATTATTTTTGTGGTATTGTTGAATGTGCTCAAAAAGTACTTATACACACACTAAAATGTTTTGATCAATTTTTTTGAACAGACATACTGTTAGAAATCCCACTACTTTGCATGTCCTGTGTTTGTTATGCTTCACTCGTAGTGTTTTAGTCTTAGTATTTTATCGGTTTTATTGGCTAAACTTATAGTGTTTTAAATATTGTTTTGTACTCTTGACACTTTAAGATTTATTTAAACGAAAACTGCATTATAAATCAAATGCAGTATTATTATTATTATTATTATTTCTGGCTTTGTCGTCCTACTCTGTTCAGCGGTCCTCGAACGCACCAGAAAACCACCTCTGTCCCGTATTCCTCTGAGGAAAGATCGATCATCATAATTCCGTTCTAAGAGAGCACAGTTTGTAGGTTCAATGTGGACAATTAAATGGCTTAGTTGCTCAGACAGTAATGTATTTATATAGGTTTAGATTGTGGTATGTTGTTTCCTAGTGGGGAAAGACATTTTGATGTTAGCATCTAAGCTAGCAAGCTGGCTCAGTCAGTCTGTGAGTTTATTATAGTGCAGTTATCAATCTCTGTGTTTAGATCATTTTAATTTAAAAAGGTAATACAAACCATCAGGAGTTTTGCCGCGGTCATCATCCTTATTACCGTTTTATTGTTATATCCCTACAATACAGTCATGTTTTCCCGGTAAAAAAAATAACACCTTGCCTTACAAAGACAGTAGTCCCAATTGGACCCCTCTGGGATTTATCCCCCACCCCTCTCCCACTTGCTAATGTGATTGGAAAGATTCCTTACTTGTCCCACCCGCCTAAAGACAAAATCAAATATGATTGGATTTCGTCTCTTTCAACATTTTTGTCTTGTTTCTATTCGTTGGCTAAGTTGTTACGGAGCCCCTAAAGGGACATGAAGGCATTACTTTTGCAAGACCTCGCAATACTTTTTGCGAGATCTCGCAAAAGGTTTTTTTCCTATGTCAGTGAACTGGAAGTAAAACAGACACCGCGATGGTGAACCGGAAGGGAAACAGACACAGCGATGGAGGAGCCTACCTATCATTCGTGGGATAAGTTTATTGATTACCATTTTAGTATTGGCCTAACATATAAAGACATCATATCATATTATGGTCCCACAACAAAGCACAGATGATCGGTAGGCTCCAGCATGCTCCCGCTCCTCCATCGCTGTGTCTGTTCCACTTCCGGTTCACTGACATAAGAAAAAAACCTTTTGCGAGATCTCGCAAAAAGTATCGCGAGATCTCGCACAACATCCATGTCCCTTTAGTGGCTCCGTAAGTTGTCAATTAATTTCATCATTGTTTTCGTTAACGTGCATTTGTTGTGATGCGTTATCGTCATACTTTAGTCATTGAAAAATAGGTCGGTGATGGTAAATAAGACGAAACTAAATAATATTAACACAGGTGCGCTGACATAGCTTTTGCACGGATGCTTGAATAGAGCGCACATAAGAGCGGTGGTGTGTGTTTGTGCTGCGGTCTGTGTGGCGGCAAACAGCGAATATCTTTTTCCTAAATTATTTTCAATAATACATACATGTTAAAAGTGCTACTTTAATGTTGTTGAATTGGATTCATTAGAAAAAAGCATGACGGTTGTAGTAAGCAGAGAAAATGTTTCAAAGATTTTCCCTAAAATGTGCATTGAGGCTATGGAGAATGTTAGATCTGATTACTCAATTAATCGTGAAGGATGAGGGTTTTTGGATGCCGTTTCATCGAACAATCAAATATAGTTTTCCAAGGCCTAGCAGATTTTATAGTGGCAATTTTACGTGGTGGTATGATGTCCGGAGAAAACATTTGATGGCAGATTATGTTGGTAAGTAGGCTAGTGTTTATTTCTTCTTTGTCTTTTAATAACTATGGCCTTTCCTTTTTCCTTCCCCCAAACCCTAACCAAGTCCTTACTTGGACTAAGGTTGTTTAGATGGTTTAGGTAGTTAGTTCTATGTTAGTTCTACGCAACCCGTACAGGCCGAAAATCTTATTCTGAAATTCTGGGCAGATGTTTTGAGGGGACGGTCCAGTCTGTGAAAAGGGGAACCCTGAGCGGCATGAGAACACCCATATTCGGCTGCAGTTGGTAATCGATAGATTACTCAATTACTAAATAAGCAATAGCTGCAGCCTAACATTGAAGCAAAACATTAATTACTCACCATTAAAGCAATTGTAGACGCTGAATTGTAGATACCGCCAAACATTTGGCTTACGATAGGATAGCAACAGCAAAAACTTAACTTTTATATTTTATATATGCAAATTGCTTGACAACATTAATAAACAAAGATCGCTCAGTCCATTACCATCTATCAAATACCTTACTTACCCATGCATTAACGAGTCCAATATTGTCTTTCATGGATTAACGCCAAATTGGTGGACACATCCAGATGTAAATAAAAAAAATAATGAGCCTCCTACTCATTGCCAGTGTAGTAAAAGTGTGAACTTTAAAAGTCCACTTTAGTGTTGTTGGATCTTTTCAATCTTGTGAAAAGTCTTTCTTCTTAAACAACTCCATCACATTTTCTGATGATACCTGGCTTGTATATTCACCTGTAAACCTTATAAATAGACCCTGACATCTAAGCAGCTGTTGCTAAATGAACAGGGAGCTATTGAATGTTTGTCCCACAAGCAAAAACTGGAAGTGCCTTTAGGTCACATGACTGCAACCCAGCTATTTGACCCCATAAAACGATTAAGAATTTTCAAGAACCATCATAAAATATTGTACTGACTAGCACATATCTGTCGGTTTATTTGCCGGGGCACATGCAGGGCTTAGCAAATAAGTACCAATGTAATAGTGGTCATCTGACCAGACCAGCCTTGAGTTCAAATGAGCAACCACAAATCCTCAGCAAAGGAGAGTTGGGTGCAGCAGTGCAATACTTCAATGTGCATATCCCATTTAATATACCTTAGAAAAGCACCTCAATCATACACCATTAAACTCCGCAGTACTTAAAAAAGCTGACGGAAGTTGTTTACTTCTTGTCGTACTATCTAGACAACCTGCATGTTCATGTAAAACTAACAGTAAGCGGAACAAATAGTTCTGCATCAAACCACAGTGCATTATTGAGAAAAAACAAAAAATGAAATGACGCACAAATAGAAACTGCTCATGTGAGACACTTCCACAATTACTTCCCTAAGTGTAATACCATCAATAAAAATGTGCAAATACTCTCAAATAAAGTTTGAAAAAGACACTGGGTAAATGGATTAATAAAACACCAACATCCTTTTTTGATTAAGTAACAACTGGTAGTTATATTCAAGCTAAATAACCTGTATATATATATCTGCAATGCATCATGTTAAAGCTGCATTTTACTCTCCGTCTATCAGGCTGTTTGATGTCGGAGGTCAGAGGTCAGAGAGGAAGAAGTGGATCCACTGTTTTGAGGACGTCACTGCCATCATTTTCTGTGTCGCACTCAGCGGATATGACCAGGTGTTGCATGAGGATGAGACAACGGTAAGGACACATGCTGACTTGCATCAGTATAATACAGGAAATAGCTTGCCACCTGGCTTTGAGTACAGTATCTCAAAAGGGTCAACAAATGTATTTGCTTCAACTATTAGAATTTGCATTAAGCGTTCAACTTAGACATGATGCCTCTATTTCATGACAAATGACCACAAAATAGGAAAAAGACAATGATTTTTAATGTTGCCAGTCATATAAACAAAACACAAATAGACCATCTCTCTTTCTTTTTCTCAAAGTACTAATAGAGACAAATGTTGGAGACGCCTGGTACAAAAATAAAATTTTACATCTGGTTCGCACAATGCTCTCTGTTTCCTGCCTTGAGAAGAAAAATAAAACTAAGCAGGATTTACTTTCACGGAGGTAATATTTTACAAATATGTTATTTATTGAAGGCAACAATATTAAATGCCAACGCAGCTGGACAGAAAAGTTTTTTATAACATTTTGAATTACATATTTTTTTTAAGTTTAAGTTTAAAATAATGAAAATGATTGCAGGTGTTGATTGCTGTGGTAATGAACTGCACTATCGCATCAGTGAGGGGTAGAATATTGCTTAGATACTTAATGTTGTTACCGGTAAGTGTCAGTGCAGTGTTTCCCACAGAACGGCAATCAATCTGTCGTGGGATGGGCCGCCAGATGATATTATCTGATTTGCTTGGAATTTTAACGGATGCTTTGTGCATATCTGTCAGCATTTGCATGTCAAAATAAGAGATCTTGTCCTGGAAAGTAAGCGAAAATGCTTTAAAAAAGTTTTTAAAATAGGAGTATCTGCATAAACATGGAGGATTCTTAATATCACATCTATTTGTAGTGGTCCAAATGTTATAGCCGCCACAGATATTAAAGTTAAAGTGAAAGTACCACTGATAGTCACACACACACTAGGTGTGGTGAAATTACCTTCTGCATTTGACCCATCCCCTTGTTCCACCCCGGGATGTGAGGGGAGCAGTGAGCAGCAGCGGTGGCCGCGCTCGGGAATCATTTTGGTGATTTGGAGATATGGGAAACAATGCAGTGCTGCGGTGTTCTGTATTATTATTTTTTTTATATTAAAAACAGACATTCACATACTGGAAAGATAGATATTAGCATACTCACCTATTGTCAAAATATATGCTCTGGTTGCACAGCGGATGCCATGTGACCTAAAACAAACAAGCTCATTTGAATATGCTGTCTGCTGGTTGATATGTATAAGCCTGACGTGTATCCTCTGGGAAATAATGCTTAGTAGTTGCTCTATTTACACAGATGTCTTCCTGCCTCTTTCTGACTTGGGCTCACCACACAGTATCCTCTGGTGTGAGCCTGTCATGGGTTTGATAAAGACAGAAGATATCAGTATGAGGGACAAGCGGTAGAAAATGGATGGATAAACAACTGCAATATTTTTAGCACAGCGGTGATCATGTTTGATAACGGACATTGTTTTAGCAATCTGCCTCAGTATTAGCAAATGCTGCATGGATCTTGACTTGTGAATTCAAACGTTTTTCAGTTCTCATAAAACTCACCTAAGCAGATCTGTCTTCAAGGCTAAACCTAATCGGCGTGTATTTTCCCATGAGACTGATGTGTGTTCCTGTCTGCTTCAATGAGACAGTGCTGGTCAAATGCTATATATCGCTCACTCATTTAGCATGTACAACCACCTAATGCATTCCTGTAGTAAACGGGACATAGAGTGGCACCTCAACTAAAGAGTGCCCCAACCTAAGAGTGTTTTGAAGTAAGAGCTGTCTCTAGACTAATTGTTATTATTTAAGTTGCAGACAAACATTTTTGTTACGCGCATCCCCGCAATTAGTTGATGTACCAAATGTCACAGTAAAACCCGTGACATCCCACCAAAGTGGATAATATTCATTAATTTTAAAAAAAATAATAATTTAAAACATGACAGTGTAATCAACTTGTTGGAGCAATTTGAGTGTATCCCTGCCAGTCTACACCATACTGAAACACAATTGAGTCTAACGCAGGGGTCTCAGACACGCGGCCCGCGGGCCAATTGCGGCCCGCGAGACGTTATTTTGCGGCCTGCACCTTAATAGGAAAATGTAATGTTAGTTAGCCCGCAAGTTTTATATGAATGGCGCTTGACAGCGTCATACTTGCCAACCCTCCCGATTTTTCCGGGAGACTTCCAAATTTCAGGGCAACCATTCTCTCGAATGTCTGCCGATTTTCACCCAAACAACAATATTAAGGGCGTGCCGTGATGGCACTGCCTTTAGCGCCCTCTACAACCTGTACAATCAGCGTGCCAGCTCAGTCACATGTTGTATGCAGCTTCTTTACACACAAGTAAGTGACTGCAAGACATACTTGATTAACAGCCACACAGGTCACACTGAGGGTGGCCGTATAAACAAGTTTAACACTTTTACAAATATGCGCCACACTGTGAACCCACACCAAACAAGAATGACAAACACATTTCGTGAGAACATCCGTACCGTAACACAACATAAACACAACAGAACAAATACCCAGAATCCCATGCAGCCCTAACTCTTCCGGGCTACAATATACACCCCCCCCCCCCTCCCCCCACTCCCTTCGACGCGACGACAGGTTGTAGAGGACGCTAAAGGCAGTGCTATCACGGCACGCCCTTAATATTGTTGCCCGGTTGAAAATCGGGAGAAATTCGGGAGAATGGGTGCCCCGGGAGATTGTCGGGAGGAGCACTGAAATTCGGGAGTCTCCCGGAAAAATCGGGAGGGTTGGCAAGTATGTTGCTAGGGCGGGATAGCCATTCAAAGAAGGTGGATTCATTAAAAAGTGCATGTTAGATTTTTTTAAGAAATCTTTTCTTGCGGCCCAGCCTCACCCAGTTTCTGCATCCAGTGGCCCCCAGGTAAATTGAGTTTGAGACCCCTGGTCTAACGCCACCCAAGGAAGTTAAAATATATAACTAACGGCCAGTGGTGGGCCGTTAGGGCCAGCAAGGCTTTCTCTGCTGGCCTAACAAAAATCCATCCATCCATCCATCCATTCTACCACTTGTCCCTTACGGGGTTGCAAGGGGGGGGCTGAAGCCTATCCCAGCTGCACACGGGGTGAATGCGGGCTACACCCTGGACAAGTCCCCACCTCATCGCAGGGCCAACACAGATAGACAACTTCCACACTAGGGCCAATTTAGTGTTGCCAATCAACCTATACCCAGGTGCATGTCTTTGGAGAAAGATCCCGAGCCCAAGATCAAACGCAGGACCTTCGTATTGTGAGGCACACGTACTAATCCCTGTGCCACCGTGCTACAAAACTCATGATCACAAAACTCATGATCACAAAATAATAAAAGTTCATCTTATTTTTAATTTACTTTCCCAAAATATATAAAAGTATTAATCATATTCTCTTCATGTCATATTAGGCTCCAATGTTGCTAGAGCTTTTATCCAACCAGAATTCAGCTTGCGCTGTGTGAAATCTGCCGAGGCCTTCTGAATCCGCAATGCGGCAGACTGTGCAGTATAGGCTAACGGGGCACATAAAGTTGATAGACAGTTGCGATAGCCAATCGGGGAGGGGCAAGCACCAACCCTAATTGATTCCAATTTTGTTTAATGAAAGATGTTGATTTAAGTGTTTTCAATCAATCAATCAAAGTTCATTTATATAGTGTCATTGGAGCTGACGTGTACAATGATGTCCGAGTAGCTAGTGGTACGATTAACCTGTTGTACGTGTTTAGGCCTGTTGCAAGTCAGCTTTCTAAGATTAGCTTCAATTGCGGGTGCTCGGGTACCCGGAATACAACGTTTTGTGGTTGGTTTGCTGAGCTGTATGTTCCTGGTGATGGAGTGCCCTATAACTAAAGTGTGGTGGCCGGTAGCGTAAGACTAGCTAATGGGCTAGATCTGTTATGCGTCTTAACAGGCTCACCGTAGCTTAGGGCAGCTGCAAACTGGGCGAGTTAGCTAAATACGACTAACGCTAGCAAGCGTGTCCACGGTATCTAATATTATGAAGTTACTCTGCTCTAACTGGCGGACACGTCCCTCTAGCAGGGACAACCTCTCCATGAGAAGAGTGCAAGAAGAAGACAAAGCCATACTCAGTTTTTTACCTTTACCGAGTCTAGTATTTGCTGTCTTCGGAGCATGGGGCTTCCGGTCGGGGCTAGCTGAAAGTGAAGCGGTGAAACAAAAAGAGCAAGTGCTTTGTAAATTCGAAAAAGACTACAGAATGTGTTGGAGGCTATAAAACATTTAGAAGCACAAAAAATAAAAAGATAGCACTTAGCTTTGACGTTGAAGTGCACAGACGAACGAACGGCAGTGGACAAGTCGGCAGCAAGCCTTTCATGAGCTCCATTATAGAACCAGTTAAGCTCGGAAATTGAGGCGCTACTGTATTATTATTTTCATACCATCGTTCTTGTGGTACTCATTGGGCTATCTGGGACTTTGGGTACTAAATTTTAGGGATGTTAATCATACAACAACTCACAATTCAATTTGATTCTGATTCAACACAATTCTCGATTCAAACCGATTTTTGCAATATATTATATTAGGTATATAAATAATAATAATAAACCCTTTTTAAAACAAGTTACATGTTAAAAATGCTCCTTTTGGCCGCTGACAGTGAGTAATCGCAGAGATGGCCTAAAAATCGTCTTTTTAAAATCTTAATTCTTGAAAATTTTGAATTGACTTTGAAGCGTAATAATAAGGAATGACGATTCAAAGAGTGTGACAATATATATTGATATGGCAAACTGTCGTGATGTACTCTATCGTGTAGGGCTGCAACTAACGATTAATTTGATAATCGATTAATCTGTCGATTATTACTTCGATTGATCGATTAATAATTGGATAAAAGAGACAAACTACATTTCTATCCTTTCCAGTATTTTATTGAAAGAAAACAGCATACTGGCACCATACTTATTTTGATTATGGTTTCTCAGCTGTTTGTACATGTTGCAGTTTATAAATAAAGGTTTATAAAAAATAATAATAATAATAAATAAAAAAATTTAAAAAAAAATTTAAAAATTGCCTCAGCACATGCGCATAGCATATATCCAACGAATCGATGACTAAATTAATCGGCAACTATTTTTATAATCGATTTTAATCGATTAGTTATTGCAGCCCTACTATCATGATATCCTCTTGCCAGGGTTTTGGGGGTTTTTGTCTGTTAATTAATTTTATCATTTCTCCTTAGTTAATCAAGTCACTGTGTTGGGAGACGAGATCCAAAATAATTCCTTAGCTAGTTAGACTGACCATACATCCTCTTTTGCGGGGCTGTCCGGGCGTAGTTTCTTAAATGCCTCAAATGTCCGGCATTTTGAGTTAGGGTTGCATGTATTTTCAATGTACGTTCAGGGTTAAGAAGGGGTTGAAAACAAAACAAATTGTGAAGGTGTGCGCACGCAGCAGCATTCGTGAGGGAGGGGCAGAGACAGCGAGAGCGAGAGAGCGAGGGATTTTTTTTGATTGATTGAAACTTTTATTAGTAGATTGCACAGTACAGTACATATTCCGTACAATTGACCACTAAATGGTAACACCCCAATACGTTTTTCAACTTGTTTAAGTCGGGGTCCACGTTAGGGAGTGGAGAGACAGACAAGACACCCGGTTAGCTTGGTTTTTTTTTTATTGTATCGATTATCGCTTTCCGCCAGTGTTTTGTTTTGTTTATATTTGCCGTTTCAAATTTCCGTCCCCGTTTTTTGCGTTTTTATTTTGATTCGCCAAAAGTTTTATCAATGACAACTACTGCCTCAGTTTGCACTCGGACAAGTTTACCGCGAGGGGCTGTCAAAATAAAAACATTTTGAAAGGAGGGATAGATCTGAAGTTGATGTAGACTCCAGAGATTTAAGCGTTAAATATAAAATGTATGCATGCCCTGGCACACCATTATCATCATTTCATGACTGAAGCAAAACACTTTTATACTGAAATAAATACACCTACAACTTATTAAATAAAAACATGGAAAAAACTACCAGCTGGGGTAAAGTTCAGATCCATGAAGGAAAAAAGAAAGTGAATGAATGTTTATAACTGAATACATTTACATATGTATACAAATTTGTTTTCTTGTTTTATTATTTTTTTTAATGAATTAAGTAACGTTTATGACAACCTTTTTCCAAAACACATTATAGAATGTGAGATATAACAGGATAATGCATACGTTTATAATTTTTTTTCAAGACGCTTACAAAAAAGTGGGACCCCAAAAATGTACTGTGGGACCCATTTTTATGACTTGATGGGGTCCCTGGGACCCCATTTTGAAAATTTCTAGCGCCAACACTGCTGTCAACAGAGGAGAAAAATGTTTTATTTAAATAAATATATTCCATCCATTTTCTACCGCTTGTCCTTTTCAGGGTTGTGGGGGGTGCTGGAGCCTAATGTCATTATTTTATTTTATTTTATTTTTAAAGCAAGTTCGAGTATCATTGGAAAATGTTCACCTCGTCCCGGCCTTGGCGTGCTGCCCGCCTTGGCACGCATATATGTCCCCTTTTTGGGATTTCAGAATATGGTCAGCCTACCTTAGCTTACTAGTGTGCTTTCCTGAGGTAGTAAAACCTTAACAGGACTCTGATGTAAAGAGGAACATAAGTAGTTTTATTTAATATTTTCCTGTTGGGAGTATTCTAATGTACGTACATGTTTCCACTTGGTGAAGAAACCACTGTGGCTCAATTTTTCATTTGCTCTCATCTTTGTCAATGTGCCCAGGAGACACATTCTCTTAAAGAGATAATACTGTGCATGTGTCCTAACAGTCATTGCTTTTAGCAAAACCATTTACCTGTCTAAATTTCTAGATCTTTATGAGGGACATAAGATGTTGTGTTTTCTGAGTAAGTGTGAAATAGTGTCACTGTCAGATAATAAAAAAATTCAAATCATGTTGATATTGTAACTATGCTACACTAAAACATTGTTTTGGTCTTTTGCTGTTTGTACTCTCGTTGAATTATAATGCAAAATATAAGTTATAATTTTCTTCTTTGTTTGTTTCATCGCTGTCACAGCATCGCCATATCTAAATATTATTCTCGTATATTTATATGTATTGTATCATTTCAGGAGGTAGTACTCTGAGATCCGCAGCCAGACTAATTGTTTAGGCTTTCCTTTCCTCCCTGGTTCTTTTATTCTAAAAACTGTCTGAATAAAACGTGGAGACTACGATTGAAGTTTAACAATTCATCCTGTGAATGGAGTAGGTACAAACATCAGAAATACCAGGTCTGGCGCATGCTCTCTCAATGGTCCCATTGTTCACATGCTTTTTTCATGCATTCTGCTACCCCTCCAAAGCAGAGTTTATATGGCTTCAGTTCAACAAAACCAAAAGTTAAGATTAGTGTGGGTCTTCAGTGTGTGTGTGTTTTTGACACTCACACATCTGCTTTCGTTCCATCTTGTACCTGGCACCTATTCTCATCATCAAAACTTGATGATCATTGTGTTTCGTTCCACGAGCAGAACGGAGTGCGCAAATACTGACTCCTTAAGCATTCCATTCTGCTAAAGTGGAGAATATTAGTTAAGTAACTAATTACCAGGAAAAGTAACTGTTGCCTATTTTTTTTCTTTTTTTTTTCAAAATGTTAAATTAATTAATTAAAAGGCTCCAAAAAAATGAATATGTAAAATGAATGAAATGGACTCAAGAAATACTTGGAGAGACGTGATATACTTTATGTTATACACACAGTTTTCACTTTCACCACAATGATGTCATGTTTGTACAGTGACTTACAGTACAGTACTTTGTAAAGATGCTATGCTTTTTTTAAGTAAACTATTATTTTCTAAAGTAAGATAATTATGACAATATTAAATGTTGCTTACTTATGGAGCGATATATACTTTACTTACAAATTTTGCATTTAATTATACCTTAAAACATGACATACTGTACATTATTGTGTCTCGTGGTGCCTGGGTTGATTTCATCAAGATACTTCACTTCTCCACATTGCTTACATTTTCTTTCTGCTTATATTTTTACCTGATGCTACTAGGAAAAGTGTTTGCTTTCCAGGTAGAGGTATTTATTCCAAGTATAAACTTATTGAATGATCTATGATTACTGTTTTCAGACAGCATGTAAATGAAATGTAAATGTTTTGTAACAAAAGGAACCACAAAACAGAACTCCATTTTAACTATTCACGCAACATGGAACAACAGTGTGTTTGCATGCGTGCGTGCATGCATGCACACGTGTGTGTGTGTGTGTGTGTGTGTGCACGTGCGTGCGTACGTGTGTGCAGTTTACTGTATTTTGGTGATGTTTGGAAATATGAGGAATATGAACATGACCACAATTTAATTCAACCAATGCCAAGATGACAGGCAACCTTGATTAGCTTGTTGGTTTGCAATGGAAGGATAGGGGAATTTTCCTTTTTATTTTGAAAATGCTTCTGCTTTCGCACCTTGACAATCAGCAGCTTCGACATGACAGCCGCTTTGGGAGGAAAACTGTTGGCAGTGTGTGTATACATTGTATATTTGTGTGTGTGTGTGTGTGTGTCTGCGTGGGTGGGTGTGTGTGGACGTGTGAGTATGTGTGTGTGTGTGTGCATATGAATGGTGGAAACAGGTGTTCCCATGACAAGGGGGAAGTGTGTGCATTTTCACTTCCTGCTCCAAACTCCGCTTTGCAGCACCTTTGGTACCTTTTTCTGTGCCTGTTACTCTCGCCATCAATTGATCTCTCTAAGCAATCAGGAGTCAGATCTTCTACAAAGGCTCCACCAGGGTACAAACCCTTTTGACAAGCTTATGAACTCACCATGATTTAAAAGAAGCATTGACTTCTGTGCAGCGCCATTGCAGTAGCATGTAGCTACTTCATTATTTAACAAACCACTGGGAGTTGTCATTGATCTAATGTTGTCGTTAAAAAATGGCCACAGGGTTCCTTCAAGTGATCACCCTTTAATTACAGGCATGTGAAATGTCTGCAACAACGTGAAAATTCACGTTTTTTAACATTCTTTTTCGCGTTAAATATCACTTCCGCCATTTTTTATGAATTATTGTAGCGTGTAGGGGCGCGAGTCAAAGGAGGAATGTCAAAAAAAGGAGCTAACTGTTTTAATAACATTCAGACTTTGTTTTCTTATCAGCAATCGAGCACTGTGGCTTGTCAGCGCAACAACATGCAACACTGGAAATGTGTCCCGTGAAAACCCATCTGACCGGAACTCTCTAACAATAACAAGTTCCGTGGGTGAATTGTGTGAACCCACTACAATATAAAAAAAAATAGGATCCAAACAAAATTTGTTGAACGCTCGCCTCAGTCGTAGGCATTCGCTGTTCCTCTTGCCTAAACTCTGCATTGAATTTCAGGACAGGGAAACAATCAGGGGCGCTGAAACAATTTTGCTAGTTTGCATAGTTAGCATCACCGAGCTAGCTAACTTTCGCATTAGAAATGCTGCCAAAAATGTATGCCGAAGTGAGGAAGATCATAGCCGCACAATTAAGTCAAGTCACTTACTTGGCCCTGACCAGAACCGTACATATGTGACAGTCCATTACATCGTCGACTGGGAATTAAAAAGTGCCTGCGTGCAAATGTATTTTTTATCTGAGTTTGATACATTTTGTATTATTTGCACAGCTATGTCGTTTATTTTACGTAGAAAGAATATTTTTCTATTTTATTTATGTTATGTAATTCTGTACTACTTAAACAGTTTCTTTTCTGTGCTGTTAACACCCATCTTGACTAACTGGCTTAATAAATGTGCCACTGACTGTTGTTTACAGTACAGTTGTCATTCACTTCAATTTCACTGAATTTCGCTCAAAAATTAATATATCTATATGTATACTTTCACCGGAAAATATATCGAGATATATATCGAATATCAAGTTTAAGTAAAAAAATATCGAGATATACTTTTTTTGTCCATATCGCCCAGCCCTATTTCTGAAGCAGTTGTAGTACTAGAGCATTTATTAGTAGCCAGAGAGAAGGTATATTTTTGACGTGACGGATTTAAACAGAGGTCACGACACCGGAAGTATATTACCTGAGGGGGTGTGGCTTCAGGATAGAGTTGCCAAATAGTTATTTGCATGAATGTTATACAATTTTACATTACATTTTCAATGATAATATTGTTAGTAAATTATCTATTAAAAACAAAAAAAAATATGTGGTACATTAATGTGACATGAAAGTGTCAAAAAGAAAACCAAAAGGGGTTGGTAAATAAAAATAAATCTAAAGGTAAAATATCATGTAGAAATCCACCCAATTACAGGAAATGTAGTCTTGATTTTAAAACATTTATTTCAGGGCTTCCTCTTTTTGTCGTCAGTTTTTCTCAAAGGATGCTTACATGCCTGCAATTAGACTGCAGTTGCCCACAGCTAAACGACTAACCCTGCATGGCTTTGGTTAACACTTGTTAGGTCATTTAAATGCTTCTCTTTATTATTTGATTGATTTGTATTTACCGTATTTTTGGACCATATGGTGCATCGGATTATAAGGCGCACTGCCGATGAGTGGGTCTATTCAGGTCTATATTCATACAAAAGGCACACAAGATTATAAGGCACATTAAAGGGGTTACATTATGATTTTTTTTCTACATTCAAAACACTTCCTTGTGGTCTACATAACACGTAATGGTTCTTTGGGCGAAATTGACTATGATTATTGATTATGTTTTCCAAACCAGAGGTGAGTGTTTGTCGAGTGCACGGTAAACTTGATTCCCCCTTTTCCTCTCAGTGACTCATCTCAGTCACATTGTAGCAATTTCCGCGACTTTACGCTTTTAGATTCTGTTTTTAGAGAAAATGTATTACATCCGCGATTCCGATGTCACCTAAATCTATAATTCTGTTTACTTCTTTTAAATGTAAGTGGGGTGTTAAGAGTTCCACCGTCTCTTTGTTATGCTTTGCAGTGGCACCTGCTTGAATATGACAGCATGCGAGTGTCATAATTACGACGGTCAGATGGATAAAAGTAGTATCATTAGTAGGACCGACCCAATTAGAAACCTAAAAATACTAGTACTCGATATACATCCCTACTCCTCAAAGGTGCCATCTTGGGGTCCTTATACACACACACCATGATAATACCCATATGTTGAAGCACAGCACGTCTGACTACGGTAGCCCCAATTTTTCCTCGTACCATCAAGTGGTGCGGCTGCGTAGCTTACCAAAGTCGTACTAAAACATTTTAACAGATTTTTGAGTGCCATGTGTAATGTTCTACATTCGCAACGAAACATCAACGTTTTGGTGTTGCTTGCTAACCTGTACTGTACTTGCTAGCGTCATTCTGCAAACAGGCGACAACCTGCAGTCCACACGTATCTCTTATGTGTGACTGCCATCTGCGGGTCACACATATCATTACACCTTGTACCAAATGTCATTGCTTCAAGTTCAGGAAAGCACGACCAGAAATAATACGTACATCAGGCGCACCAGGTCGATTTTTGAGAAAATGAAAGGATTTTAAGTGTACGAAAAATACTGTTTACTGCTAAATCTGACTTTTACGCTGAATTAAGCGTAAAAAAAATATTTGAACAGTGCTCTGCATGCCTCATCTGCAGAACCGCACGCAGGAGTCTCTGAAGACGTTTGATTCCATCTGTAACAACAAGGGGTTTACGAAGACCTCCATCATCCTCTTCCTAAACAAAAAGGACCTTTTCAAACACAGGATCGGAAAGTCGCCTCTGTCCAGCTGCTCCCCTGAATGCATGAACCAACATGTCAGAAGAAAAGCCCCCTGCAATGTTTAAGTGGATACAACATGAGATTGTAACACAAGCTCGTGTGAAGAGAGTGGGTAAGAAAACAGAACGTGAGAAAGCCAGAGAGCTTGTGTGCAAATATGACAACATCAGAAGCAAACAGATAAAGCAAGACTGTGGGAAAAGCCGATCAAAAACAGTATGGCTGTGAGAAAGCAATAATTAAAATTCCATTCCGTGTACTCCTCCTTTCTTCATCCTTTGGCTTGGAAGGACTTAGCAATGCGCGATGTAATGGAGCTACAGCTGAAGCATAGTGCTGTTTTTGACTGACAGCCAAACATGCTAGTGAAAGATGACTTTTCTCACCCCCATCTGACAGCAAGTGAGAAGATCCACTGCTTGCCAAATGAAGTCACGTCCGAGTGCGGAGCATGCATGTGAATTATGGATGATACCTTGCAGCCCTCAAAGGCTGCGGCAACAAAAACGACACTACGTGCAACAAAACAGTCTTTGACCACTCCCCCATACAGTATATGTCAGCACTTGTAAGGCATTGCCTACATTACATCTTAGTACAAGAGGATGTTTACTCCCATGTGATCTGTGCAACAGACAGCAGCAATATTCAACTTGTCTTTATTGCCGCCACTGATGTCATCATTACCGAGATGAGAAAAGGGCCTGCAGCTTGTGCCCCCAAAAAAGCTGATTTTAGATAGATAGATAGTATTTTATTGATTCCGTCAGGAGAGTTCCCTCAGGAAAATAAAAATTCCAGCAGCAGTGTACAGAATTGAGATCGAATATAAAAAGTAAAAAGAAAATAATGGGGGTATAAATGGAAATCCATCCATCCATTTTCTACCGCTTGTCCCTTTTGGGATCGCGGGGGGTGCTGGAGCCTATCTCAGCTGCATTCGGGCGGAAGGCGGTGTACACCCTGGAAATAAAATTCAAAAATATTACAATAAGAATAAAAATAAAAAGCAACAATAAGAATATAAAAAGTGAAATTAGGCAGTAGTGACCATGTTATGAAAAAGTATTGCAATGTTATTGTTTTGCATCCCCTGTCATCCTAGTACCTCCCCTCCAGAGAGGAGTTGTACAGTCTGATGGCGTGTGGGACAAGGGAGTTTTTTAGTCTATTAGTCCTGCACTTGGGATGAAGCAGTCTAGCACTGAACAGGCTCCTCTGGCTACTGATAACGATATGCAGAGGGTGACTGGCATCATCCAGGATGCTCAGTAGTTTTTCCACAGTCCCCTTCTCTGCCACCGTCACCAGTGAGTCCTGTTGTATTCCGACCGTAGAGCCAGACCGCCTGATCAGTTTCTCCAGTCTGGAGCTGTCCTTCTTAGATGTAGTGCCCCCCCCCCCCCCCCCAGCACAGAGTACAGAACCTTGGCAACCACAGACTGGTAGTACAACAACAAGAGTTTCTTACAGATGTTGAAGGAGCGCAGCCTCCTCCGGAAGTACAGCCTGCTCCGTCTTTTCCTGTACAAGTGGTCTGTACTAACAGTCCAGTCCAGCTTGTTGTCCACCAACACTCCGAGTCCTCTAGAATACAACTATATCATCACAGAAAACTTTTAATATTTACTTTTGCTCAGCCATGACACTTAAAGTTGCTGTATACCACGAATAGGCTGCCATCTATTTGTAAATGGTAAATGGGTTATACTTGTATAGTGCTTTTCCACCTTCAAGGTACTCAAAGTGCTTTGACACTATTTCCACATTCACCCATTCACATACACACATTCACACACTGATGGCGGGAGCTTTCATGCAAGACTCTAACCACGACCCATCAAGAGCAAGTGTGAAGTGTCTTGCTCGACGAGGACACAACAAACATGGCGAAGTTGGTAGAAGGTGGGGATTGAACCAGGAACCCTCAGGTTGCTGGCACAGCCACTCTCCCAACCACGCCACGCCGTCCCCATTTGTCCTTTCTTCTTCCTGGTCGGACCATGTAAGTTAGAACCCACTTAAAACACACACACACACCGACTCACACACAACAAAAAGACAATGTTATGTCACAAAAGCAGTGTTTGGAGTTCGCTCACCTATTCAACATCAATATGGTAACCAAAACAATTGCTTAAAAACTTTTTGTTCTCGAAGATCTCTTTTGTGTACGTGCACAGGCTCGTCGTAACCGGGTAGGCAAACTAGGCAATTGCTTTGGGCCCCCCTGTATTTAAAATTTAATAGCAACAAGTTGTGATTCTATTACCAGAAAATACAATGACAATATCAGAATTATGTCAAAGACACCAGCCACGTGTACATGGGCAAAATTTATTTAATCTGATCATCATTCGGGTTAGAATGTTCCTGTGTACATGGACCCTGAAAAACATGATCTGATTATGGCATGCATTTTCATGCATCACACCTTCGATCGGAATACTTTACTTTGACATGCGCAGCACCATACCATAAACGGAAAGTTGTGTTATTGTTTGTGCTATGGCGCCATCTTTTGGACAAGTTTGCTCACTGCATGCGCTGATAAAGCAGTGACTTTTGCTGTAAACAAACTTGGATTTGTGCATTTCTGCTTGTCCGACGCTGTCATGGTAATTATTCCTTCTGTTCACTACTTTTGTTTTTGCTAATCTTGTTTTTAGAGCAACAAACTCAACAGCATATAACACTACTCCTGTACATGCTGAATGGGGGGATACAGTAGCAAGACAATCGCTTAATTCCAAGACTATTTAATTTAATCCTCGCTCCACGACCAAAGTATATCTGACATCAAAAACATGCGCAGTGAGGATAATTGTAACCCAAATTTCGGAAGATGAGTTTTCATGTGCTGCAATCCAAAATGACTATCAGCATAAACCACCTGTTTTGATCCGAATTCAATTTTGATCCAAGCGTGTGTGATTGGGTCAGAATATTCCGAATGGCGTGTTTACATGAAGCATTTTTAATCCAGTTAGGTTTTTAATCCGATTAAATGTGTCCATGTGCACATAGCTAGTGTGGGAATCCCCCTTAAGGAGCCCCCTCCCTGCAGCCAAAGGGCTCATATGCCACTGACAAAGAGGAATAAATTAATAACAATGACACTATAGCACTGTAGTTGATTACACTGTTGGAATCCCCCTCAAGGGGGCCCAAGCAGCCAAAATATGAACCAAATTTACCCTTCAGGAAGCCAGAAGTGGAAGAAGAAGAAGAAAGAGAAGAAACAGCAAAAGACCGAGAAGACTGCTACTTTGTGGCTCTATGGCCACTTTGACACTGAAACTATTGCAAGCACGCCAACCAAGCTTAATGTTCATGTAAATATCCACCATGCAGGCCAAAACAGATTAATTAGCTTTATTAGCCCCATAGTCATTGTACAAAACATAGGAATAAGTTAATACTTATTTTAAAGCAGTTAAAAATAAATGAATAAATATAAACTACCTAGGTGCTTTGGTCAAATGTATATGCCCCACCTGAAAAGCTTCAAAAATTGGTCTCCTCAGTTCCCAAACGTTACTAAGTGTTGTTAAAAGGAAAGGCCATGTAACACAGTGGTAAAAATGCCCATGTGCCAACTTTTTTGCAATGTTTTGCTGCCATTAAATTCTAAGTTAATGATTTTTTGCAACAAAAAAAAAAGTTTCTCAGTTTGAACATTAAAGGCCTACTGAAATGAAATGTTCTTATTTAAACGGGGATAGCAGATCCATTCTATGTGTCATACTTGATCATTTTGCGATATTGCTTTATTTTTCCTGAAAGGATTTAGTAGAGAACATCGACAATAAAGTTCGCAACTTTTGGTCGCTGATAAAAAAAGCCTTGCCTGTACCGGAAGTAGCGTGTTGTCACAGGTTGTGGAGCGCCTCACATCTGCACATTGTTTACAATCATGGCCAACAGCAGCGAGAGCGATTCGGACCGAGAAAGCGACGATGACCCCATTAATTTGAGCGAGGATGAAAGATTTGTGGATGAGGAAAGTGAGAGTGAAGGATTAGAGGGCAGTGGAAGCGATTCAGATAGGGAAGATGCTGTGAGAGGCGGGTGGGACCTGATATTCAGCTGGGAATGACTAAAACAGTAAATAAACACAAGACATATATATACTCTATTAGCCACAACACAACCAGGCTTATATTTAATATGCCACAAATTAATCCGCATAACAAACACCTCCATATAACCCACCAATACAACTCAAACACCTGCACAACACACTCAATCCCACAGCCCAAAGTACCGTTCACCTCTGTAAAGTTCATACAGCACATATATTTCCCCAAAGTTACGTACGTGACATGCACATAGCGACACGCACGTACGGGCAAGCGATCAAATGTTTGGAAGCCAAAGCTGTAGTCACGGTAGCGCATCTGCTATCCAACTCAAAGTCCTCCTGGTTGTGTTGCTGCAACCAGCCGCTAATACACCGATCCCACCTACAGCTTTCTTCTTTGCTGTGTTCATTGTTCATTAAACAAATTGCAAAAGATTCACCAACACAGATGTCCAGAATACTGTGGAATTTTGCGATGAAAACAGACGACTTAAAAGCTGGCCACAATGGTGTCCCAATATGTCCGCACAATCCGTGACGTCACGCGCAAACGTCATCATACCGAGACGTTTTCAGCAGAATATTTTGCGGGAAATTTAAAATGGCACTTTACTAATCTAACCCGGCCGTATTGGCATGTGTTGCAATGTTAAGATTTCATCATTGATATATAAACTATCAGACTGCATGGTCGGTAGTAGTGGGTTTCAGTAGGCCTTTAAATATCGTGTCTTTGCAGTCTATTCAATTGAATATAAGTTGAAAAGGATTTGCAAATCATTGTATTCTGTTTTGATTTACCATTTACACAACGTGCCAACTTCACTGGTTTTGGGTTTTGTAGGTGGCTGCTTCATGATTACTTGGGTATTTGGCTTTTGATAATCGAGTAATCCTTTGCATGTCAATACTTTCCAAATAAGTAATCAGCAGTACAGTGCAGTAACCAATAATGTTTTCTAACGTGGAGGAAAATGTGAAATAACATTTCACATCATCTCTCTCTGTGATTTTGAAACATCATCTTCCTGCACAGGCCTACGTAAAAGCAGTTAAAACTAAGCATCAGAGGTAGTGTGCTGACGCAAACATAAAGCTTCAGGGGAACAATTGGCTTTATACGGCCCGTGCGTGCTGCTTCTACTGTGTGCTGCTGCATACAGTAGTGCATTATTCTTATTGTCCACAGCTGCACACTCATAAGACTGACTTCAGCTGTGAAAAATGGTTGTGTTGCGAAGTTTCAATATTGTCCAGAGACTCCAATGTTCATCTTTAGGTTGCTTTGGCCTTTGGTTACAGTTTTATTTTTTGTCCTTTAGAGTTCTGGTACTGCTTCTCAATTCCAGTTGTACTGTGATGTGTTCAATTACAGTAATGAGACCAGTTTTGGATTTGCAAATGAAGATGCACATTACACCTGGATTATATGTTGTCATCATCGTTAGCACTAAGAGTGTCGCATTGCAACCAGATTGTCTTGTGGACCTCCAGGCCTGATTTTTGAAGAACCAGGCAGCTTTTCTCTTCAGCTACCATATATGGAGCATCCTAATTAGAGACAGGGAGCTGCCTTAGGCAGTTATCAGCCTGCTTGTGCATTTTGTGTGGTTCCCTTTTGTGTCCCTTGTGTGTTGATAGAGTGTATAGTTGTGAAAATGTCTGCTGATTCAATAGTGTGTGTGTGTGTGTGTGTGTGTGTGTGTGTGTGTGTGTGTGTGTGTGTGTGTGTGTGTGTGTGTGTGTGTGTGTGTGTGTGTGTGTGTGTGTGTGTGTGTGTGTGTGTGTGTGTGTGTGTGTGTGTGTGCGTGTGTTTAGCCCATAGGTGCAATGGTGGGGATAGTGTCAGTGGATTAATTACCCAGAAGGCACCTGTCTACCCCATCCACACACACATACACACACAGGCTTTTTCATCATTAATAAGTGTACCCTAGACAGATAATATTCAAGTTTTAACACCATGAACGGACAATTGATTTGCTTTAATGAAATGTGTCTTAAACAATTTGCTTTTTTAAACAGTTCATCACAAAAAGGACATAAACACACTTTTAATGAGAATAATTTAAAAAAATTGCCTGCTGTGTGTTGGGTGTCTTGCCAAATTTTGTATTTTGTAGAAATACAGAATTTGTATTTCTGCTTTAGGAGCACTTGCATTCAGAGGAGGAGCTTCACTTCCATGATACCAGTTTCACGCATTAATAACATGAAATATGAATTGTGATAATAATGCTTTAATTGTCAAAGATGTTTGGTTATATACATCCATCCATTTTCTACCGTTTGTCCCTTTTGGGGAGGTGGGGGGGCCGCAGCCTATCCCAGCTGTAATTTGTGATATTTTGACCTTAATAAATGCTTCTGATATTCTGTACATTACATGTTTTGCAAGTTAATGATCTAAATATTTCTGCATGACAATGTTTTAACCTTCTGTAATAATTATTCAAATGTAATATTCAGCCTGCTAATCATTCTGTAATGGAGGACTCGACCAGAACATTTTACAATATTTCAGTCAGCCAGAAAACCCCTGTGCGTATAGCTTATGTAGTCACAACATCGGTTTTGGGAACACTGTTCCGATGATCAAAGTACGTCTTTTTCTGGCCAATTTTTCAGTGCATCATTAGTCAATGGTGTGCAAATAATAGCTATATATAACCATTCATACTGTAACTACCTGCTGGTGTTAATGTGTATGTCTCCTTTCAACTTCCTGCCGACCGTCTTTCATTTCTGTTTAGCTTTTATGTCATCTTACTTACTAAAACAGTCACAGTAACAATCTAAATGTTATTTAATCACTGCACCTTAACCGCAATCTGAACACAGAAGTAAAGCACCACCGACTTCTGAACATATATTGCTGTAAAAATTGGCTGTACAGTATGTGTGCTTGGGTCCCTTTTTTCAGGAACACACAATAATGTCTGATTGAATGCTAAAAGTGTTATGACAGACCACCTCAAAAAACGGAATGGAATGTTAAATGTTTTACTGAATGAGACACCCAGAATGTACATTAAAAAAAAGAATGTGGAATTTCCAATATTAACTATGAACAATAAAACACTGAATATAAAGAACATATGAACGCCGCTCCTCTTTTACTTCTCAGACTGCCTCCTCGATCAGCATTTTTACAATCAAGCAAAACGCAACAAACACTGCAAAATATGACTGCAAAGGGTAAAAGAAAAAACCTACAATATGAAAAAATATCACTTTTCTGCAGAACTTTGTTGAAAAAATCTGCTTCTGCGTCTGTCCCTGACACCCACGTTTCAGGTCTGCCTGGAGCTGCTGTGACGTAGATTACCATAATAACCTATATATCCCTCAAAAACACAGATTCCAACCATTGAAATACTTTCTAAAGTTCAAGACTTACGATAATTTGAAAGCGGCACTAAACATCATAATGGCAGCTACATTTTTGATGTTAAAGGTCTAAAATGTTTTATTTGGAAACATCCGGCAGGCCTGATTGAAAATCTTAACGGGCCGTATTTTCTTCAGGTCTGATCTAGGTGATGATACAAAACAATTACAATTGACGTAATGAGTGCATAGTCTTTTGATTGAGCAAACCTTTCTGTTACTACACGTACAGCAACAGTACAGCAACCATATGTACCTACTGCTATTTACTGACACATGCTATTCATCATTGCAGTGTATTGAAACTTAAACGGTATTAAAATGACAAAAAGCACCACACAAATAACTATCTGTATAAATATTATTTCTGTCTGTAAGATGTTTCTGTCTCTGTGTGATTATGGTTGAATTTGCATTTGTATTCAGAAGGGGAAACGTACAATCCAGTTGTTCTATTAATGTTGTTATTTTGTCTACTGTTCGTTACAACTTTTTTTCTGTTATATTTAACATGCTTTATTGAAAATGTTACAATTTCCTCTGCTAAATTAACATTGCCAGTGTTGTTTTGGAAGTGTTTGAAGATGTACAGTAGCACACAGACACTGTCCCCAAATGTGATTGTAGTCATATTATTAATATATACAATCAGTTCATTAATGTATTATATGTTTACAATATAATTACTTACTTAAAATTATGATCAATAACTAGCATTATTGATTGTGTTTCATAATTCAGTTGTTTTTATTGTAAATTGCTGTGTTTTTTTATTTGTCTTTTCGATTGGAAAATGAGCATTCTCTTTCCTTTCCCACAGAATCGCATGCATGAGTCGCTGATGTTGTTCGATTCAATTTGCAACAACAAGTTCTTTATCGACACCTCCATCATCCTCTTCCTCAACAAGAAGGATCTGTTCGCAGAGAAGATCAAGAAGTCAGCACTTAGCATCTGTTTCCCCGAGTACACAGGTAAGTTAGTGTAACGATGGAAGAACAACAAGGAGGATCTCAATGCACTGCCACCTTTAAATGGATGCCACGTTGTGTTGGGCAGAAAGTTATCGTTTTGTGTCTTTTATCACGTCAGAACAATTATTCTAGAAAAAAAAACTTTGGTATGGATCCCCCTGGGTCTGAAATAAAATTACTATTATTTGACAAGGGCTAACTATTGACAACTGGATGATGTGCTGTCAAAGTAGCTTTCACTTTGTTTGGCATTCCAGCCCTGTTGTGGTACAAAACTACCACAAGAAAGAAGAACAAGTTATCTAAAACAATATATATATATATATATATATATATATATATATATATATATATATATATATATATATATATATATATATATATATATATATATATATATATATATATATATCGGCAATATAAACAAGTATCAAATAATGATAGTTGCATAATACTTACACATACAAAGTCTCCAAGGCACAAGCGTATTGGAAAGTGTCCAGTAACAAACGTGTTCGCATCATTTAACTTACTGTGTCATGAGCGTGACTTAATGTATTATTGTGACCACTAGGTGTCGCCAAAAATAAAAAAATTAATAAAAAAATCACTGAACGCCAACTTAAAAACAGCATAGGTCTGTCATGAGGTTAGTGTTTTTCATACCTACCACTTTTTCTGAGTAATTTCAACTGATCAAGCCTTTTCTAACATTCTGAACTACAAAATAATAAAAGTATGTACCGTATTTTTCGGAGTATAAGTCGCTCCGGAGTATAAGTCGCACCGGCCGAAAATGCATAATAAAGAAGGAAAAAAACATATATAAGTCGCCCTGGAGTGTAAGTCACATTTTTGGGGGAAATGTATTTGATAAAACCCAACACCAAGAATAGACTTTTGAAAGGCAATTTAAAATAAATAAAGAATAGTGAACATCAGGCTGAATAAGTGTACGTTGTATGACGCATAAATAACCAACTGAGAACGTGCCTGGTATGTTAACGTAACATATTATGGTAAGAGTCATTCAAATAACTATAACATATAGAACATGCTGTACGTTTACCAAACAATTTGTCACTCCTATCGCTAAATCCCATGAAATCTTATACGTCTCGTCTCTTACGTGAATGAGCTAAATGATATTATTTGATATTTTACGGTAATGTGTTAATAATTTCACACATAAGTCGCTCCTGATATAAGTCACACCCCCGGCCAAAGTATGAAAAAAAACTGCGACTTATAGTCCGAAAAATACGGTACTATGATTTGTGATGATATTGTGTCGGATTAGTAATGGAATCTGTCAATGCTTAGGCTCCAATATCAGTGTCATACTGAAAGTGGAAAAGTTGTATTGGGACACCCCTAATTTATTTTGAATACCCTTTTCTGGCACAGGCACATGTGGGTTTAGAATTTGCAACTCTCCATGCTGTAGTAGTGATATACGCGTGTTATTAGCTAGCTATTGTTGGTTTGTTTCAAACTACTACCTTTTTAAGGTCTCAATTTGTACATATTACTGTATTCTACGGGCTAAAGAGGGCACCGGTATTTAAGCCGCACCCACCAAATTTAGAAGATATAAATATTTTTACATTTATTAGCCGCACCGGACTATAATATATATAGGGACGGCGTGGCGAAGTTGGTAGAGTGGCCGTGTCAGCAATCGGAGTGTTGCTGGTTACTGGGGTTCAATCCCCACCTTCTACCATCCTAGTCACGTCCGTTGTGTCCTTGGGTAAGACACTTCACCCTTGCTCCTGATGGCTGCTGGTTAGCGCCTTGCATGGCAGCTCCCACCATCAGTGTGTGAATGTGTGTGTGAATGGGTGAATGTGGAAATACTGTCAAAGCGCTTTGAGTACCTTGAAGGTAGAAAAGCGCTATACAAGTATAACCCATTTATTATTATTCATTTATTTATAAGTTGCACATAAATACCAGTACGAAATATTTTGTCAAAGTGTATTTACATATCTTGTTTCAAATTGGTGCATGTCACATGGCAGTGAAACGGCTGATCAAACAAAATCATCAACTTAAAGGGTCATTGTCATGGACCCACGAGCTGCAGAAGCTAGCTCTACAATCAGCTAAACAGACTCAATAACTCCACAGTGACATTTTGGTGAATTTACAAAACTGAAACAATACAAAAAGAATGCCATTGTAAGTTAATAATACTAATACAGACACTTGTAAATGTGTTAGCATAATATCTAAAGCTGTCGACGCTAGCTTGATTACATTACGATAGCACGTACAAATATGCGTGAAAACACTCCTACAGACATCACACATGGGACGGTTTATTCATCCATCCATCCATTTTCTACCGCGTGTCCCTTACGGGGTCGGTTTTCTGAGTTTGAATTGTTTTAGTTATACTGTAAAACTTACAAACCTTGTTTGGAGTAATGAATGAAGAATTGTTTATTGTTTATTGAATGGATCCCCATTAGCTGACGCCAAGGCGACTGCTAGTCTTCCTGGGGTCCATATAGGAGCATACAAAATAAGAATACAAATAATACATGCAATACCAAACATCATACATAGGAAAAATACAACATCAGATAAAAAAAGCTAGTTAAACCCAGTATTAAAAATTCACGTCATGTGGGCAGCTGCAATAGGTGTATCTTCAAAGCTGTCTTGAATGACAATTTACTTTGTGAGAGAGTAATGTGAGATGGCAACCGATTGGATTCCTTTCGCGCAGAAACACTTTGGACGAATGTACTTCCGGCACGAAACAGGAAGTACATTGTCATCCTGCAGCACCTGCAGTGAGCAAACTCGACAAACAATAACACACCTTTTCAGTGTCTCTGTCAGTGTAACATGAGAACTATTTGTTGGATGAGGTGGCGATTGGATAGCCTCCAGCCCCAAGAGAGACAAACAGTAGAAAATAGATGGATGGACAAAACATTAGGGTCGTTAACAAAAAAATAAATAAATTAGTCGCCTCGTTTTATAGGCCGCAGAGTTCAAAGCGTGGGAAAAAAGTAGCGGATTATAGTATGGAACATAAGGTATGTTTTACATTTTGAGAAAGGCTCTCATTTTTTTTATTTTCAACAACTCCTGTGTCATCTGTGTGACTTCTTGTCTCTCTGGCCTCCCTGCAGGACCAAACACATACGAGGACGCGGCAGCTTACATCCAAGCACAGTTCGAGAGCAAGAACCGCTCCCCAAATAAGGAAATCTACTGTCACTTGACCTGCGCCACAGATACAGGGAACATCCAGGTGGTGTTTGACGCCGTGACCGACATCATCATCGCCAACAACCTCAGAGGATGTGGCTTGTACTGAGCTCGCCATGTAACAACTCGCCTCTCATCCCGTCCTTTCTCCTTCCTTTCCTGCTCCTTTCCTCCTCTCCTCCTCCTATTCTTCTTCTTCCTCCTCATTCCTCTTCCTCTGACACTGCTGTGGAAATAATGACGGTGACAATGCTGATTATTTAGAAAAGAAAGAATAATGCAACTCGGTACTTATTAATATTGAGGATAATTTAGAAAATACTAGGACTACATATATAAATATATATATATATATAAACATATATATATGTATATATATATATATAAAATGTTTTAAGTTCTTGTCTCTTCCTCGGTCTTCTTCCCGGATGTTCTTTGGCCTGCTGCCAAACAAACAAACGTGTTTCCAAGGCAACACAAAACTCTGCCGCCCTGAAACCATGTCGAACAAACATGATCAAGTCTAATCTCCTTTTTTCTTTTCCAGTGTTGTCTTTTGTTGCTAACGAAACATCTTTTTTTTTTAATTATTATTACCTTGAATATGGATTGTGTTTTATATGTCTATATTTATTACATCAGCCTGTACACATTTTTATTCATATTTTGTCTCACCTGACACCTTTGTTGTGTATTATTTGTTTCTTGCAATAGTAGTGTTTTATGTAGTAACAATTTTGAATAAATATGTGAAAATGTCTATAGTTTAAAAAATAAAAAAAAGATTAAAAAAAAAAAAAAAACAGACAGGTCGACCAATCAAAACCTTGAAAAAACACCCGAGACCTGCTGAACCAGATTAACATGAATCTTTTGTTTACATTAGCAGAGACACTTTGACAATTTTACATTTTCAGTTCGCTGTTCCACAAAGAGTCCCAACATGGACAGGAAGTGTTTTCCAAACCTGGCTTTAGGAAGTAGAGTATCAGTGCCAGGTGACACATGCAGGTACTGTACTGTAGATAGCAACGCCTGTATGTGCAAGTCAGAACTACCTTTCTCACTAGTATAACCTCTACTAATATTCTTGGTGTAAGGAAGCTCGGTCCTGGTTAATTAATGTGTTCGTTTATTTATTGATGTTCACCTACATCCATTTCTCTTTAGTGAAACGTATTTGCCGCCATGCCTTTATGGCCCTCACCTCCGTCCATGCATGGCATACTGCTCAGAGGGGAAGTCCGAAGATATCATGTAGGGTTTTTTTCAAAAGCCTTTTCTCCCTCCCTCGTTTCCTCCTGTTTCTCTGAAAAGCCCTGACATGGATAGCATGAAGTCTTTCTATAAAGTCACCAGTTACTCTAAAACTGGAGAGAGAGAAAAAGATTCACATGGATATAGTTCAGATAATAATGATTAAAATGATTAAAAAAATGGAAAAAAAATAAATAAAACTTAAAAAATGAAACAGGGAAGTGGTTTGGAAAGTTATAGAAAGGCTGTTGGAAAGTGTAGATTTGCTGATTAGAAAAGAAAATGATGTTTAAAAAAAGAATAATATCTCAGCAGTGGAATCACTGAAATGAACATGGGTATTATGTAACAACGATCACAATGATCCGATAATATTCTTACAATATCTCTTGTGCTTTGTAGCTACAGAGTTCTTTTTTTTCCTTTTCTCTATATCTCCCTTTTTTTAAATAAAAACAAATAATCTAGGTTTTGCAATAGGTTCCAGATAGACAGCAAGTTGATTTGGAACCGCAGTGTTTCTCAGATGCTTTGTCATGCTTTGAACTGTGCACAACCTCCTCTTGTTACCGTTCTGCCTGTTTCTCCCTGCATTGGAACTCGTGTCCTCACTGAGCCTGACTCAGAACAATTAAATTATACTATTCTAACGATATCTATTTTTGATTATTTCAGGAAAAAAAAGTTTGGTTTTTTTCCCCCAAGGGGGAGGACATTTCTTGCTGCATTGGCTCATTGCTGTATAAGAAATATTTTTTCCTTATCCTCAGTTCCTAATTAGTTTGACACACACCTTCCAGGTCTACAATGAAAAGCACAGTCTCTCTCTCTTTCTCTCTCTCTCTCTCTCTCTCTCTCTCTCTCACACACACACACGCTCTTACACTTACAGTAAGTAGAATTTGAAAATGTCTTATTTAGTCATACCTGATCTGTTAGCCCACATCGCTCTATCTATCAAACTATCTATGTAGACCTCTCTTCCTTGTCCTCTTATAGTTTTTATGTACAACATCATGATACGCTTGTTTTGTTGTCTTGAGATCTTCATTCACGGTTTGTTAGCCAACATGTTCTTTTTTTTTTTCCTGTGTAGCTTTTTCTCTCTCGCTCCTCTTTAGTGAATGGTTGTTATTTCATGTGGGATGTCCGTGCTGGAAAAAAAAACAATCGAATGTAGTGTTTACATTAAAAAAGCCACTGTTTTCGTGACTACAAAAACAAAATCTTTGTCTTTTCTGTCCAAGTCCCCGAACACAACTCAGAAATAGATATGGGACAAAAGTCACGGGACACCGTTTGACAAACAGAAATTGAACCGGAAGTAAGGATGCTTTCAGTTTCCACTCTTTGAGTACATTTTTCTACAAAATGCTGTAGTGTGATTTTTTTCAACCAGAAGATCCTTTGTGAGGTCAGAGGTCACTTACGTTGAACCGAAGAGAGAGCCTGGCCTACAATCTCAGATGTGTTTGGCAGGGGTGAGTGAAAACTTTATATCACATTCAAACTGTTCCCACATAAATGAAAGCTTACAATGCAGTTATCTTATTCACTAAGCAGTTGGGGGTTTAGTATTTTTCTCAAGTACACTTGGACATGGTCACACGGGAACTGAGGTTTGAACTCGCAACCATCAGGTTGGGAAATGATCACCTGGGCCTTGTCAGCCCACTTGTACAACATGTCTTGGACAAGTAAGGAATTAGGATTCACGTAGGAAATGAAAAGAATTGCCCAACTTCTGATTGATTGATTGATTGATTGATTGATTGACTATCTTTAAGTGCTTTCATACTAGGGCTGCGCGATTTTGAGAAAAAAACTATCATTGCAATTTTTCTCTCCAAAATTGCAATTCGATTTGCGATTCAAGATCAAGATGCTTTATTGTTGTCCATTCTTTAACATGTACAAGACACATAAGAACTGAAATTTCATTTTCGGCACAGTCCCACTAAGAGCAGACATACGTTACAAGGGGACAAGACGGGACCGCCAACGGATCAGCCACTTACAGCGCTCCTTAAAAAAGGTGGGAAAAAGGTGACATTGGGAAAGGGGGAAGAGTAAAAAAAGTA
>NC_084754.1:27083352-27165852 GCF_033978785.1 Entelurus aequoreus
CTATTCAATTGAAAATAAGTTGAAAAGGATTTGCAAATCATTGTATTCTGTTTTTATTTACGAATAACACGTTGTGCCAACTTCACTGGTTTTGGGTTTTGTAGTTGCTAAAGAGCCTTTGTTTACTATTCAATAGAATGTTGGTTATGCATTTCTGCTCCAGCCTAACAATGTGGGCATCACTGACTCAAAACATGAGATCGAAGCACATCTCTAAAAATAATAGACGTCTGGCCTTATTTAGAAGCCTATAAATGATGCAGAGGGACAACTTTTACCTTTGCCGACCTTTGACAGCAGAGCGTAATTTAGGAGATTATCTTCTCTGTTCTGCTCTCTCTGCAAGAGTGAAAGACGAGAGGAGTATCAGCATAAGTGTATGTGTGTAGAACGCGAATGATTCACCGCTTAGGACGCACTCTCAGAGAGACCAGCCAAGCACTCAATCACATTGAGCCCCGCTAAGGAATGGAGAAGGACGCCTGGTATTTATCAGCATTGTGAAGGTCCAGAACAGCAAAAATGACAAGGATACAGTAGATATCACAGACAAACGCGCATATACAAGTGAAACGCCAACAATTAGTGCAAATGTTCATTTACTCTAGTAGTTAGATTTACAAAACCCAAAACCAGTGAAATAGGCACCTTGTGTAAGTCGTAAATAAAAACAGAATACAATGATTTGCAAATCCTTTTCAACTTATATTCAATTGAATGGACTCCAAAGACAAGATATTTAATGTTCGAACTAAGAATTTTTTTTTTTTTTGCAAATAATCATTAACTTAGAATTGAATGGCAGCAACAAAGTGCAAAAAAGTTGGCACAGCGACATTTTTACCACTGTGTTACATGGCCTTTCCTTTTAACAACACTCAGTAAATGTTTGGGAACTGAGGAGACACATTTTTGAAGCTTTTTAAGTGGAATTCTTTCCTATTGTTGCTTAATGTACAGCTTAAACTGTTCAACAGTCTGGGGTCTTCGATGTGGTATTTTAGGCTTAATATTGCACCACACATTTTCAATGGGAGACAGGTCTGGACTACAGGCAGGCCAGTCTAGTACCCGCACTCTTTTACTACGAAGCCACGCTGTTGTAACATGTGGTTTGGCATTGTCTTGCTGAAATAAACAGGTGCGTCCATGATAACGTTGCTTGGATGGCAACATATGTTCTTTTCCTCTTTGGTCAGGAGGACACCACGTCCACAGTTTCCAAAAACAATTTGAAATGTGGACTCGTCAGACCACAGGACACTTTTCCACTTTGCATCAGTCCATCTTAGATGATTGAGCATCTCATGGAAGCTGCTTTTATACCCAATCATGGCACCCGCCTGTTCCCAATTAGTCTGTTCACCTATGGGATGTTCCAAATAAATGTTTGATGAGCATTCCTCAACTTTCTCAGTCTTTTTTGCCACGTGTGCCAGCTTTTTTGAAACATTTTGCAGGCATCAAATTCCAAATGAGATAATATTTGCAAAAAATAACAAAGTTTTCCAGTTCGAACGTTAAGTATCTTGTCTTTGCAGTCTATTCAATTGAATATAGGTTGAAAAGGATTTGCAAATCATTGTATTTTGCTTTTATTTACGATTTACACAACGTGGCAGCTTCCCTGGTTTTGGGGTTTGTACAAGGTGAAACTAAAATATGACGTAGGCTCATAACACGCAGCTCAAGTTAATTCAAGCCTTCTTTTGATGATTATGGCTAACAGCTTTAGAAAACCTCAAATTGAACATCTCAGAAAATGTGGGGTTTTCAAAAACTGTAAATCATGATCATCCAAGTTATAACAAATAAAGGCTTGACATATCTCATTGTGCATGTAATGAGTTTATATCACATATTAGTTTCACATTTGTAGGTGGAATTGCTGACATGAATGAACTTTGGCATGATATTCTATTGTCTTAAAAACGTTGGGAATAGGAATTGCTTTGTCACCAAAAATGCTGATATCTTGTCTTGTCCGAAGTGTTTAAATATTGCGATTACTTCGGTCTTAAAATGGACTAGGTTATTGCATGCTCTTGTTCTGTGATGGAACAATTTAATTTTTTGGTAAAATTGACAAAATGCAGAAAGTTAAATAAATAAATGGGTTATACTTGTATAGCGCTTTTCTACCTTCAAGGTACTCAAAGCGCTTTGACAGTATTTCCACATTCACCCATTCACACACTGATGGCGGGAGCTGCCATGCAAGGCGCTAACCAGCAGCCATCAGGAGCAAGGGTGAAGTGTCTTGCCCAAGGACACAACGGACGTGACTAGGATGGTAGAAGGTGGGGATTGAACCCCAGTAACCAGCAACCCTCCGATTGCTGGCACGGCCACTCTTCCAACTTCGCCACACCGCCCCTTGAAACATTACTTGAACATTGTTGATACATTACTTGAACAAATGATGTATATAATCTCAGTTAAATCTAGTACTCACTAAAGATTACTAAACCCACTTTAATATATTTTACAACACCACTAAATCCGAATTTTCCGTGTAAAAATTAGGCTACATGAGATAAAACAGAATTCAACACTCCCTCAGATATAATCTCCTAATTCAAGTATTTTTACAGGGCCAACAGAGCAGCTGTACTCCTTCACTTTAAGGTTCTTGAGTACACTCAGAGTGCCAGGATTGCACTCCATCTACTGCGCCGTTTAATATGACGTCCCCATCTGATTTAAAGTGATGGCTTTTGCGGCAAGAGGTATAATATGACAAAACATGCCCTTATAACCCTGGTATAGTCAACAATGTTTAGTGCTGAGACCCATTTAACTGGAGGATTGACAAATATACTGTTTTACTCCCTTCTCATATACAGAATTTCAATAAAATGGTTCAGTCAATCACTGCTGAAGTTAAACTGGCCACTTACTGTACCGTCATCTGTATGTGAGGGGAACTGTATGTGTGGAACCAGGGCCAACATTTTTGCGGGAACATAATTGTTAAGGGTTATGACTATGACTCCAAGCTGGGTTCTAACTTTGCGAGGTGCTGGTTCATGTCATGGTAAGAAAATAGATATCCATCCGCCTAAGCATTCATTCAGAATGTACTGTATTTGCACTTACTGGGTCACAATATTAGGTACACACGCACAGTCTAATTACATCTGTGATCTGCTTTTATAAAGATGTTGCTTGTTTTTAATACACTAAAGCTATTAATTTATGTGTTGACAAAAAGTCTTCACAAACTTATAACTTGGTAAATGTTCATATATTCATTGAATTTCTCTATTTTACATTTTTTCTGCATGTAAAACTGTAATATTTTTTTTCAAATAAAATGTGTTTTATGTTAACATTGTTGGGTGTCTTATTGAATGTGCATTATTTAACAGGAAGAATTGCTTTGTTTTTTATACGTAATGATTCTGTCTTTGTCAAATGTTTTGCACCTTTTTGTGTTCATGACAACCGTGGTACCACTGTATATATATTTTTAATAATTAATTAAAGTAATTAGTTACAGTTACTTTCCCCAAAAAATAATTGAATCACAAACTCAATTATTCTTTAACAGATGTTATTCAAGGTATTAATTAAAGGTAGAAATTATTGCATTACTTTTTTTTTTACATTCAAATATCTGGTGTATGCAGTTGCGAAAGAATTCATGAGAGCACAGTTTGTGAGTGTGTGCATTTAAAAGGCAGCGCCTCTTGCCGAGTGATGCGTGGCGCCAGCGAGGGCGTTATTGGCAGTAATATTTTAGCATTACAAAGTGAGTGACTGAAGAAGGATATTTGTGACAGCAGCTCCTGCTAAATATGCTCACTGATAGTTCATAAAGCGATTGAAAGTTTGTCAACGGCTGTGCCTGTCCTTGTACACAAATGGGGACACATTTGGGGGATTACATAAATTATCAATTTATTTAATTGTCGTTTATCATTCCCCCGTAGTAGTTCAGTTTCAGTTTATTTCGAACATGCATACAATACAATGTAATTCATCACATATTTCCAGTTGTTTCATTACAGCATGTCCGAAAAGGAGTAGGAAGAAGCTGAGCTTATTTAATCCTACCTCTTTTCATACCGTAGCAATTTTAGCCAATTTCCTTGTTCTCTGTAACAGAACAGTGATCTCTTCCATTATTTCGATTAATGCCATTAATGTTGAGATGTTGGCTCTGTATCTGTATTGGTTCTCTGTGAGTGTTTTGTTTTTATTTATGAATTTGTCTATTCTGTTGCTAAACTGTTTTTTTATGATTTTAGAAAATTGTTGAAGTAAAGAAACAGGTCTGTAGTTTGTAAACTGGTGTTTGTCTCCAGTCTTATAAATCGGTACGACTTTTGCTATTTTCATTTTATCTGGGAATTTGCCTGTTTGAAATGATAAGTTGCTGATTTATGTTAAAGGTTCTGAAATTTCTTCAATAACCTTTTGTCATGTCTGTGTTCATGTTTTTGTTTGGCCATGTGCTGTTTTGTTTTTTGGACACTTCCTTAGTTCCTGGTTTCACTTCCTGGTTTTGTTTGTCACCATAGCAACCATTAGTTTCACCTGTTCCACGTTTGGACTCACACACACCTGTCTCACGTTTTCACAGTCATGTCATGCACCTGTTCACAGTTAGTCACGCACCTGTTTTCACTTTTCATGTCACTATATAGGCTTTTCTGTTTCTGTTGTTCGTCCTGGCGACATCACCCATTCATGCCATGTCCACAGTTCCTTGTCACGTTAGTTCTTGTTTCATCTCTTGTCACGTAAGTTTTTGTTTGTTTAATGTTCATAGTTCTCCGCCATTGTGCGCGCCTTTTGTTTTTTCCTAGTGAAGTTTTTTTTACCTCCGCTGTGAGCGCCTTTTGTTTGTACCCTTTTGTTTGTACTTTGTAGTTTATAGTTATAATTAAACTATGTCTTTACCTGCACGCCACGTCCGTTCCATTTCTTTTGCACCACGGGAGAGCAAACCACGCCAAAGACCAAGTTATGACAGATGTCGCCAGCACGAGAGCTCTCCCGCAAAAAAATGGGACAATTTTGACGAGGTAACGTGGGAGGTCCTGCGCGCCATGGAAGCCGAGACACTCCGCCATTCCCCCATGGAGCGCAGGGATCTCATGTGGGGTCCGACCGGCAAACTGGTGCCGATCAGCTCCCTTTGGTCCGAGGATGGCGCTGCGTCACCGCAGTCCCGGAAGCGCCGCTCCCAACGAAGGACGTCAGGGAGGGCTTCCACAAGCATTGGAAAGGACGCATCGTTCCCGCAAGCTCCTCCCCCTCCGGGCGGAAACGAGCTGCAGCCAGCCCGGCTTCCCCAGGACGACGTCACGCCGCTGCCAGTGGGTGACGTCATGGATTTTTTTCCCCTGAACTCTTTTTCTTGTCAGCCACATCCAACCAAAGACTCTAAATCCATGATTAAACATTACCAAGACATGTTTTTAGAAATCAGATCCTGTCAATCACAGTCACCCAATTTTCATGCCCCGCCCCCCAGGACTCATGCCACGCCCAAGTCAGAAATTTTTTTTTCACCCACAAAAGCCCAGGTGGGGGGGAACGAAAGACCTTTTGGACAATTTAGAGGGGAGGATTCTGCCCTCCTCCTGAACCCCCTCCGCCCACCCCAAAAGACGGTTCCAGACCGCGGGGAGCGCGTCTGGGATCCGCTCCTTGAGGGGGGGGCTAGGGCTGGGAATTGTTCAGTTGGGGTGGGTCAGCATCGTCACGCCAAGCCACAGCCTCCAGCACGACCACCACCACCTGCCTTTCGACCTGCCAAGCCACAGCCACCAGCACGACCCCCACCACCAGTCTTTCGTCACGCCAAGCCACAGCCTCCAGCACGACCCCCACCACCTGTCTTTCGACCTGCCAAGCCACAGCCACCAGCACGGCCGCCACCACCAGTTTTTCGACCATGCCAAGATCCACCTGCTCCACGCCCAGCTCCACGCCAAGCGCCACCAGTACCTGCTCCACGCCAAGCGCCGCCAGTACCTGCTCCACGCCAAGCGCCGCCAGTACCTGCTCCACGCCAAGCGCCACCAGTACCTGCTCCACGCCAAGCGCCACCAGTACCTGCTCCACGCCAAGCGCCGCCAGTCGCAGCCCCACGCCGCCAAGTGCCGCCAGTCGCAGCCCCACGCCGCCAAGTGCCGCCAGTCGCAGCCCCACGCCGCCAAGTGCCGCCCGTGGCTGCCCCACGCCGCCAAGTGCCGCCCGTGGCTGCCCCACGCCGCCAAGTGCCGCCCGTGGCTGCCCCACGCCGCCAAGTGCCGCCCGTGGCTGCCCCACGCCGCCAAGTGCCGCCCGTGGCTGCCCCACGCCGCCAAGTGCCGCCCGTGGCTGCCCCACGCCGCCAAGTGCCGCCCGTGGCTGCCCCACGCCGCCAAGTGCCGCCCGTGGCTGCCCCACGCCGCCAAGTGCCGCCCGTGGCTGCCCCACGCCGCCAAGTGCCGCCCGTGGCTGCCCCACGCCAAGACCAAAGCCAAGACCAAGACCCGCCAAGTGACCAAGACCAAGACCCGCCAAGTGACCAAGAACCGCCAAGTGACCAAGACCCGCCAAGTGACCAAGACCCGCCAAGTGACCAAGACCCGCCAAGTGACCAAGACCCGCCAAGTGACCAAGACCAAGACCAAGTCCAAGCACCGCCACGCCAAGACCAACCACGCCAAGTCCAAGACCAACCACGCCAAGTCCAAGACCCACGCTGCCAAGACCATGACCCACGCTGCCAAGACCAAGACCGCCAAGGCCAAGACAAAGACCCCCCACGCCAAGCTTCGCCGCCTGACGCACCAAGCCAAGCTTCGCCGCCTGACGCACCAAGCCAAGCTTCGCCGCCTGACGCACCAAGCCAAGCTTCGCCGCCTGACGCACCAAGCCAAGCTTCGCCGCCTGACGCACCACGCCAAGCTTCGCCGCCTGACGCACCACGCCAAGCTTCGCCGCCTGACGCACCACGCCAAGCTTTGCCGCCTGCCACGACAACGCGCCCACCTCCTCGTCGGCCAAGGATGTGGCCATTCCATGGGCGTCCGCCACGCCAGGTGCGCCGACCTCCTCGTCTGCCACGAATGTGGCCATTCCCAGGTCGCCCACCTCGTCAGGTTCAGCGGCGGTCTACCCGCCGCCGCCACCTGACTCTGCCCCGGTGGATTCGGGGACACCTGGTCTGGCGACCCACCGCCATGTCCCCCTCCCCCCCTCCCATGACTCTTGATCCTGTTTTTTGTTTTTGGACATCTGGGATCTGTCCGTAAGGGGGGGGTTCTGTCATGTCTGTGTTCATGTTTTTGTTTGGCCATGTGCTGTTTTGTTTTTTGGACACTTCCTTAGTTCCTGGTTTCACTTCCTGGTTTTGTTTGTCACCATAGCAACCATTAGTTTCACCTGTTCCACGTTTGGACTCACACACACCTGTCTCACGTTTTCACAGTCATGTCATGCACCTGTTCACAGTTAGTCACGCACCTGTTTTCACTTTTCATGTCACTATATAGGCTTTTCTGTTTCTGTTGTTCGTCCTGGCGACATCACCCATTCATGCCATGTCCACAGTTCCTTGTCACGTTAGTTCTTGTTTCATCTCTTGTCACGTAAGTTTTTGTTTGTTTAATGTTCATAGTTCTCCGCCATTGTGCGCGCCCTTTGTTTTTCTAGTCAAGTTTTTTACCTCCGCTGTGAGCGCCTTTTGTTTGTACCTTTTGTTTGAGTTTATAGTAATAATTAAATATGTCTTTACCTGCACGCCACGTCCGTTCCAATTCTTTTGCACCACGGGAGAGCAAACCACGTCAAAGACCTAGTTTTGACACCTTTTTTATCGTTTTCATATCAATTTCGTTGCAATCAGTTGATTATTGATTATTTCCTCTTTTGGCACTCCTTCTAGGAACATATAATAAATAAATGATAAATGGGTTATACTTGTATAGCGCTTTTCTACCTTCAAGGTACTTAAAGCGCTTTGACAGTATTTCCACATTCACCCATTCACACACACATTCCCACACTGATGGCGGGAGCTGCCATGCAAGGCGCTAACCAGCACCCATCAGGAGCAAGGGTGAAGTGTCTTGCCCAAAGACACAATGGATGTGACTAGGATGGTAGAAGGTGGGGATTGAACCCCAGTAACCAGCAACCCTCCGATTGCTGGCACGGCCACTCTACCAACTTCGAGTTGGGGTTTCTATCTATGGTGTCATTCAAGTCCTCAGCGGACTCAGGATCTGGAATATTTTCCTCCAGATTTGGTCCAATGTTCACAAAGTGCTTATTGAAGCTTTCAACTACTTCGTTCATATTGTCATTTTTTTACATTTCCATCTAAGAAGTATTTAGGATAGTCCTTTCTAGCACCATTTTTAATAATGCTATTTAGGATGCCCCATGTTGCTCTCATATTGTTTTTGTTATGGTCCAATAATTGACTAATATTCTTTTCTACATGTTCGTAGTATGCCAGTTAGCTTGTTCTTATACATGTTGTACTTGTTTTCTGCTTCTAGTAGTAGTAGTAATTGTATGTGTGTGGTTACACTAGTGAAGAGTTACTTTCTGAAGTGAACATGCTGGGATTCTGATGTTGTTTTGTTGACATCAACACAACCACCTCAAAAGTAGCGTACCACATTACATCAAATGTAATGATAACAGAGTTATCATAACATATGTAAAAGCAATTAATTAGATCACTTGTTACCAGAAAAACTAACATAAGTGTAGGGGCGTGCGTTTCCCACCTAGGCCTTCTGTGATGTCCGACTTCAATAATTACCTCTCAAAATACCATAATTTATATCCCCACATGACCATTGCTGGAGAAGTACTATACAGAAATATATTTACGCACTACGGTGCATTGAATCATTTCAACAGTGTACAAAACAGGCGCATTTAAAAATCAAACCAGCATCAGCAATTAAAACATATCTCACGTGGTATTTTCAAAATTACAATAATTGTAAACAAATAAAAAACATATTAAACTTGACTAAATAGAGAAATACAATATTTGAACTCACAATTTGTATCACCCATCCGATGCCATATAAGCCAAAGGTACCACTCGAATCAACCGACTTCGAGTGGAAGTGGCGGGCATTTCACCATTTAATCGCCGGGATAGCTAGCTTCCTGGGCCGGCGGACCTCGTCTCACAAGATGTAGTTTCTCTTTAAATATCCTTCTTGAAAATGGCCTTGCAAATATACTGTATATCTTCCACCTAATTAACGTTTTGCTATCCTTCTTTGTGGGTTTCTCTGCTATGGCTCGCTCCAGTGCAACACTTCCTGCTTTCGTGAAGTGCAACTTCTGATTGGATACTCACTTGGGAGTGACAAGTGAGTATCCAATCACAGGACGCGTAAATGTCACGTTCAACATGACGTAATATAGAAGGCCTTACTGACAACAACTCGTGATCTGATTGGCTATCGCAATTATCTATCAACTGTATGTCCCTGTTCACTTAGAGTGCATGGACGCCTGCATTGTTGATTCTGAAGGCCACGGGCAGATTTGGTACAGCATGGCAACATAAGCTAGTTGAATTCTGATTGGATAAAAACTCTTAACCTAAAAACAACAGCACTGGAAGGAGCATAATATGACATGAAGAGAATATGAATACTTTTAGATATTTAGGGAAAGTAAATTAAAAATTACTTTTATCTTTAATTATGATCATGATTTCTTGTCATGTTAAGCCAGCAGAGACAGCCTTGCTGGTCCTGACGGCACACCACTGAAGTAACGCCGTTATTCCTAACACTGTGTATACACAATACTGCACAGCAGGGCTGTTCAACTGGCAGCTCGCAAGACTGGTGATTGACAGCAGACGGCCCCTCCGAGTTCAGTTTAAAACTTGTGAGAGTAAAATTTTTGCGATTTCATCAAGATAATTTTGGACAATCATTTTTTTTATTACAGTACAACTTTAAAAAGGGCAAAGCACTCCTATTGTGTAATGGATCTTGGACCAGTGTCAACATGTTGCTTGTGTTCTAATTCATGACTATTAATGAGCCATTTGGTGAAGTAAAACTATCTTAACCTGCTGAGAGCCAGCCTCCTTTGCAGTGCACACTTGTGTTGTGCATCACACGGAAACATTTTTCCCGAAATGTGTAATTCTGAAAAAGCACTGCAGAAGAGGCTGGTTCTCAAAATATAAATAATAGAGAAGGAAGAACCTTTTGGAAATGTGACTCCCAGAACAATTTAGTTTATTATTTATTTTGTTGCACAGCACATTTAATTGTACATTATTGTGCAAATGAAATAAGAGCATTCTATTCTATTTTAATCTATCAGAAAGGTATTCCTTTAAAAATATTTGTTTTATTGTTGTAGTTTACGCTGTTATAGAACGGCATTACTCTGTTCTTATGTAGCAATTGGAGGTTACCGACTCACATGCTGCATGTATGTTTCAATGGAGCACCACTGCAGTATTGCAACACAAAAGGCCAAACATACAGTACACACAAGGATACTCATGCTAAAAGACACACAACCCTAAACCAGTGTGTGATGGGGGACACAGTGATGGAATGTGAATGTCAGCGGTAACCTTATTTACCATATAAAACACTGGGCAGTAATTAATAACAGGTATCCTCCCCAGCTACAGTAGAGGGTAATTGACTGTTTCAAAGTACCACAACAGCTTAAGCCATGCGGTGTGTGTGTGTGTGTCTGTGTGTATAAGAAGGGAACAGACAAAAATAGATGTGAAATGAAACCAAATTTTATGTGTTTGCATGTGAGAAAATATTAACTCCCTAACATTCCGCACCTCCCCCACCATACCCTCAACCCCTCCCTAGCAGCCAATTAAGATAAGGGTCAGCAGTGGTGGGCATCACCACTAAAATGCACCAGATGTCTTTATGAGCGCATTAACATTCAGATGTATTCATTAGCAGTAAGTGTAAAGATGAACCAAGCGGAGACCTTGTGCTAACCATCAAAATATGCACCATTAATTTTATTGAGCAAGCAGAATGAGTCTCAAGTAAAAGGGAACAACTTTGAATTTGGTAGCAAATACAGTTTGCAGCCAGAAAGTTACCCAAAACAAACAAACAAACAAACATGCACACAAACACAGAACAAACCGTACCAAACAATATAAGGACCAGCATTATAAGACAACAAATTAAAAAAAAATGCATTCATGAACCCCAGTGAAAACCTGCTGATCAGGAAGTAAATGCAACTAAATAGAGGTGTAAATATCTTAAGATAAAATACATACAAAGCAACTAAGGATGTGAATCTTAAAGTAACTCACAATTCAATTAGATTCAGATTGGATTCTTGATTCGAACCGATTCTGGCAATAAATTGTTTGGTATATAAATTACAATAAAACCTTGTCAAAACGTGTTACAGGTTACAAATTCACCTCTTGGCTGCTAAAGCATGATGTATACGCTCAGTGAGTAAGCGCAGATTTGGCCTAAACAAACCTCTTTTTAGAAATCGATTCTTAAAAAATAGGATTCGATTTAAAATCTAATAAAATAAGAAACTGTCATGATCCGCTGCTCCGGATCATGTTTGTTTAGTTTTTGACTCCCTCAGGTCCTGTTTTGAGCACCGCTGGGTTTGTGTTTTAGTTGTCATGACTGCAGATTGTTTTTACCCTCCTCTGATTAGTGTTCGGGACGCTCACCTGCTCCTGGGCACTAATCAGAGAGCTACTTATTCCCTGCTTTTCGCCACACTTGGTCTGGTTCTCTTGTTTGCTTTAAGCAACAGTTACGTTTGTCAATTCCTTGCTTCTTTGCTCGTGTTGTCTATGCCAACCTTTTCCGTTAGATTTGCCATAGCTTCCTGTGCAATCGGCACGCTTTTCTGTTTACTTACGTTTGTATTATCCTGTATGATTTATGAGGAATAAATAATTTCCTTACCTGCACCTTGCCTCCGGAGTTCCTGCTGCATCTTGGGAGAACAATCCGTGCAGTAAAATGCGACCCAAGCGTGACAGAAACTAGAAGCGTTTTACAATAAGAAATAAACGGATAATTAGTATAATTCATAAAACAATGCATACATAAATAACAGCAATTCACTTAAGAATAGAAAAAAGCTTGGCTATGAATAAAGTAAAGAAATGAAAGATTAAAGCTAAATTAAAAAGCTGGGATTTGGCATGAGACTATCGACACCTTAATTGTATTATTGCTATCATTATATGAGTACACGTGTAACCTTTATCTTTAAAATAGGTCTGCAGTCTTTACAAATTCCTCACTACATACACATGGTGTATAAAAAGCAAGTAGCCCACAATTAGAGGCCAATTGTCTGTGGTGAGCTGATTTATGCCAGCTTGGAGCCATGTGTTCTTCTCTCACATGGAACATAAAGTTAACGAGTGGCTAATTAGAATGCTTTAATTGGACTTAATGTCTGCTAATTGATGTTTGTTAATCAAAATGAGCAAGGTCTACTAATTAGTCTGAATTCATGTTAATAGATACTTGCTTTCTCTGTGACCAGTGTTGTAATTGCAGCAACAGAAACAAGATATCGAGTAAAGGTGTCACCAGTTAAAGCTCCTCTGAGACATGCAACCACTACTGGCCATTAAAACTGAATGTTAATTAGCAATTAACTGTGTTACAACAGGCAACATAACCTGGCCTCTGCTGTTTATTCTTTAGAGCAGTTTGTGTTGAAATAATAGCAAACTTTGCATAACATGTTAAACATAACTGTTCCTAAATTGTAAATTTTATTAATCATATGAGTTCAGATTTACTAAAAACATTAAACACTAGAATCTTCAAGCTTGAATTAGCTATGAAACAACAGCATTGAAAACAATTACAGTATTCAAAGACAGTAACCTTTAACTTCATTTTGTCATTAAAAAACGGAAAGAAGGAGCTCCAGTGAGCTGAATACGGTGTATAACTTACTTAATGATGTGTATTGGTGCAAACACAACATTCAGAACATTTAAAGATGGATTAGTTTTCTGTGCGCCGTCGTTTGGGCAGGTGGAGTCTTTCCGTTTCGAGGAACTGTTCGATTTTAGATATTTGGGCTCTTAATGATGACTGGTGCTCTTCCTGAGAGCACAAAGGTTCAAACTCGAGCTCAGACCTAGAACCATGACTGGGCCCAGGAGGCCTTCTCAAAGACCTAAAGAGAGAGAGAGATACAGAGACAGCAAGAGCGAGAAAATGAAAACATCAAAACCAGTCTTAAAAACTTCCATTATCCCAAGTTGTCAATGAGTACACTTGCACTTCACAAGAGCAACTATATCTGTTCACATCAATACTAAGTAAATCATTGTAAAATGTAACTGGTTTGTCAATGAAACATATGTTTCAAATCAATAATATCAGTAGGGAAACCATTCACCATGCCAGACTTCTTAGACTTTAGGTAGTAACACATACTGGATGCATTTACAATATCTGCATCACAATCTGTATCTAAGCATATGTCCTGTTGATTGCCATTAAAATAGACTATTAACTTAGTCAACAGTGTGTCATTTAATTGTCCTTTAAAAGGGAACTGCACTTTTTCTGGAATTTTGCTTATCGTTTACAATCATCATGAAAGATGGATGGATGGATATTTTTTTGAATGCATTGTAACTTGTAAATAAAAGTAAACAAAAGTCCGCTTACAGCGCAGCCAGTGGGAGCTCCTCTTTTTTGCCCATAAAATCCACTAAATAAAAACCCAAACCACCAACAATACTCCATTTACATTTCGTGATTTTAATATTAACCAAGTATTAGTGACGCAGACAAATCATTTATAGCAGCGCCATAATCACTTTCGTGTGTGCCTATGTTTACATCATCAAGTGGTCTGCTGCTTTCTCTCTTCCTTGCTTCCTGTAAGTTTATTCTAGATCATAAATCATGCATCTCGCCTGGACATGAGAGATCTGAGTAGGTATTTCGACAAGTTGGTACACTTTGACAGTCATCTAGGACCCGAAACTGGCGAGGACTACGCGAAAAGACACTTGTTTCCCCTGCCTCCCCACACCGTTTCTTTGTGAGGATTATCAGACATTCTTCACCTAAATGGGAAAATATGAACATGCCAGCAGTTGGCATCCTAATGACAGCAGACTTTGTAAAGTAAGTGGTGTTTTATTATGTTTATGAAGTCTGCAGTGAGCAATAATCAGTGAGGAAGAAAAAAAAAGCAAACATTTTGATGCGTTTTTTAAGTAAATGCGCCGCGTATGCTTAAAATGATCAAAATACGTAAATATTAAATGTTATTATAAATGTGCCTGTTACTACATTACATATATAGTTTTTCTTATGCCTTCTGATCTCTCTCTCTCTCTCTATGTCCACTACTTGCTGTACATATCCTACCAAGTCAGACCTACACTGTTTCAATATCCATTTCTCTGTTCTCAATTGTTGATGACTGATGATAACAACCAAACTTAACCCCCCCTCCACACCCCGGATTGTAAATAATGTAAATAATTCAATGTACTGTATATACCCTGATGATTATCTTGTGTGATGACTGTATTATGATGATAGTATATATCTGATAGTATATATCTGTATCATGAATCAATTTAAGTGGACCCCGACTTAAACAAGTTGAAAAACTTATTCGGGTGTTACCATTTAGTGGTCAATTGTACGGAATATGTACTTCAATGTGCAACCTACTAATAAAAGTCTCAATCAATCATGTACAGAAAACCTCAATGGAGATGTTTAGATGTTTTTAAGGGCTTTATAGGCTCCATTGTAAGCAAACTTTTGATCGCGATTATTTAATATTTGAATGCAAAAAATAAAAAATAACATCCATCGTCATGTCTTTCATGATTGTAAACAATTTTAAAAAAGTGCAGTTCCCCTTTAAAGCGCATTGGTCTTTGTAGATTAGTGGCCAGCATGTATATTGTGTCAATACTGTATGTGTTGCATTCACATACACAGAAGGAAGCTGCCAAGGCAGTGTGTTAGAGAAGTTGGATACTTGGCAAGTCGGGGTGGCCAAGGAAACTTTGCTGTCCTACAAAAAACAGAAAGAGAAAATAGTGACTCACCATGTGGTGTAAAACAGTAGTCTTAATTTTTTACCCAGAAATTTTTCAGGCCTCTTGAGGAATTGATAAATAAAGAGAAGGCAGACAATAACCAGTGTAGCATCATCCAGTACAAAGACACAATCCAGGCCCACTCTGAACTCTTGTGAGAAATTCCCAGTATTCACAGTCAAATAATTCAGCAAGCTATAATGTGTTACTACAGACAGTTTTTCGTCTCGCTTCAAGATTGTTGCACTATATCTCCCTTAATAGCCAGCACATGGATCTTATAGACCACAGAGTGACAGTGTGTGGTGATGGTGACAAACGAGGGAATGGGAGTGTGTACAACTGGGCAACACAGAATGAAAAAATAAAGAAGCAAAGGAGGATAAAGAATGCAGGCCAGTGAAGGACAGATGATGAAGTAAGAGCTAGAAGACTGAGAAAGAAGAGTAGGTGAGTGAGAGAGGAAAGATACACAAGCAGTTGGTAGACTTTTTTGCACAGGTCATTTTTGTACTGTCTGTCTGGTTGTCTCCAGGATCTCTCAGTTCAGCATTTATATATCAGCTTCATATTGTCATTAAACACCTGATTCAACATTTGATCTATATTTCATTAAATATTGTAAACCTTCTGTGGTATGCTCATCAATTGAGCAGACCTACTGTGACTTATTGACTCTCATATTTGCATGTCATTGGAGAACATTTTCATTGCAAAGCACCTTCCTATGTCAGCTTATTGTTAGATTGGTTACATTGACAACACTTTCTTATGATTGGCCAACACTCCCAGGCCCTCATGGAACAACAACATTTAACTTTAGTAATACCCTGGAACATTTTGCAGTGTGCTTTTAAATGGGATAGAGTTTAGCATCGCCGACTGTACTGCAATCGTTTCCCGACACTTTTGTAACTGACATCTGCTGCTGACGTCTTTGTCTGACGGCTCTCTCCGAAAACGCTCTGGGCTCCCTGCTGAAATCTCCTGGCGAATGCTGTGTATCCAGAGACACCAGAGGCATTCAACAAGTCAGCCGCTCTGGTGATCACCAAAGGTACTGAGAGGAATGAGACAAGACGGGGAAATAATCAAAGTCATAACAATGAGATGCAGTACGATATACAATTACTCTCAAAATTTGGGATCTCTTGCAAAATGTCTCTGTTTTCCAATTTTATTTTATTTGGGCGGAAGGCGGGGTACACCCTGGACAAGTCGCCACCACATCGCAGGGCCAACACAGATAGACAGACAACATTCACACTCCCATTCACACACGAGGGCCAATTTAGTGTTGCCAATCAACCTATCCCCAGGTGCATGTCTTTGGAGGTGGGAGGAAGCCAGAGTACCCGGAGGGAACCCACGCAGTCACAGGGAGAACATGCAAACTCCACACAGAAAGATCCCAAGCCCGGGGATCGAACCCAGGACCTTCGTATTGTGAGGCACATGCACTAGCCCCTGTTCCACCGTTGCTGATATGTCCAAAATTGTAGCTTATTCTTTAAAATCACAAAATTGTTCATAAAATGGATAAACATTCTTTGTGAATTGCATTAAAATTTGTATTTCATTGGAAACCAAATACATTTGCTATATATCTGAAACTTTTCAGCGGCACACAACAGTGAAACACCTCTGTAATAATTGAAAATTTTAAGGTAGTCATTGAAGTAACACAATATTCACCTTTACTGTGCTGGTTTTTAAGGAATGTTGTGTAGGGAGACTCTGTGACTAGCCCACCAGAACCACTTGTATTTTGCTCAGGCACAGGAAAGTTCTGTAAACAACATGTACTGTACAGTGTTTAATGTAAATTAAACCTATTACATATAGTCATGTCAGAGTATACATTCTTTAAATTGCTTAAACTTAATGGTTTTATAATGTTCAAGCAATATAACTAATTGATAATAGATAGAAGGATGTAACGTGCTTAAATATTTCAGAAAAAATACCTGAACATTTGGATGCAAGATGGAGCCAGTAATAGCTGTAGGTAGAATTGTCTGTTTAATAGAACCAACACAGTACATGTGAGTCTTAGGTAGAGACAATTCCTTCACATCCCCATGGGTTTCTTTAACAACAGTTGGCTTGTGGCATTCAGTGGCACTGACCCCAAGGGAGTTATCATTACCACCTTTCAACAGAATTGACTCAGACAAAACACATTTAGACATTTTTGAATCCGCTGTATTATATTGGTTGGAAATGTTCAAATCACCATCATAACTGGCAGTTTCCAGGTGAAGGCCAGTCTCACATTTCTCCTCCATCAGTCTATTTGCCTCCTCAATAGTACTTTGACTATGAGACACCATTTTGGTGTCATCCAACTTCTCATGTGTATCTGTACCACCCATTTCATTTGTGTGAGTCACATTGCTGCTAGAATTAGAAAGTTCTGTTAATGACGGAATTGTCAGTGAGACAGATGACTGACTGAGGGGTTCAGAAACTTTTGGACTTGATTCATCTATTCTCTTGTCCTCAGGGGTTTTCTCTACCACTTGATAAGCTGCAGTTGGAGCCGACTCGATATTGGCTACATTGGTTTTGACCTGACCTTGACACAAGCTTTGAACCTTGTGCACGACTATAATAGATCCATTACTTAGACTTTGGTCTGTCTGACTTTGAACATCTTGAAGCAAATGCCCTTTGTTTGTGTTAATAGGACTGTAATATGCAACCTTCTTCATGTCCTTCTGATAGCAGTTTGTGTCACAGACATTGACTATTTTCTCCATGAAGTCAATGTCCGGTGGAGTGTTGCTCTTCTTATCATGAGTCGTCTGGGCCTCTTTCTCTTTTTCTGTCTTTCCTTTCTCTTCCCCTATAACCATGCATGCTGATGTTGTTTCTGTTTTGTACTCCTGTTTACTCTTTTCACTGTCGTCTTGACTGTTCACTCTTTCCGCTGTTTGGGAATTGAGCATCTCGCTCGGTTGTCCAGCATATCCTTTCTCCAGAACATCTTCAGTGTTCCTCTGCTGATTTGTATTAATTTCTACTTCCTCTCTGATGTTGCTTTCCTCATTTGCTGTATCTGTCCAATGATAGTCTGCTCCAACGAAGCTTGCGCTGTCATCAATCTTTTTGTCCTTAGTCAGAATGGGAATGCTTGACATGCAGTCAGCATTTGATTTGTTAATTATATTTGCTGAGCTTTCACTGATGATTTCACTGGTTGCCAACTCATAATCAGACTGGTGGAAAGTAGTACAAGTCAGGTCTGAAACTTCATTAGACATACTCTCACTTATGTTATAGTTGCTTGTGTGTAAATTCAATAGGTTGTCATCACTTCCTGTTTTTTCAGAGGTTCCCAGAGGCCTTTTGGTTTGAACGGAAAAAAACATTTCACATTGAGCTTGTAGCTGAGCTTGAGACTTTACATGGGTATTTGGGGCTTCATATCCTAAGAGAGAAACATGTACAAGAATAAAAAAAAGATTAAGACTTCAGGTTGTGGTTTAACAGTACTGATCAAAGATGACAAAGTGTATATGATATAAGGACGAATATTTCCATATGTTCTGTTAATGGATTGTTTGCATATCCTTGATAGAATACTCCACAAAATCCTTAAAAGTGAACAAGTAATAAAGTATGTTCATCTGTTGTTTATATTATATTGGCTGACCTCCTGTTTCGCCATCCAGTTTGTTCTTAGCTGTCGTATCTTCCAGACAGTCCAAGATTTTGTTCTGAGAAACAGCTGAGTTTTGCTGGCTGCCAAAGACATGCAGCATGGCGCTGGATTGGGGTTCATCAGGAGGTCTCCCTCTGATTTCCTCCGCTAAACTGGGGAACATCTGAGTAAAAGGACAAAGATTTTTGAGTGCAAACTCTTGTGTGTTCAGAAAAAAAACAATATCCACATCTGTACTGTTTAACTGTGTAAAATGTTATCTGTTATTTTTCAATTGCTTTCAAATTTTGTTTTTGCAAGAGACACGATACAGTGGTACCTCAATTTACAAGTACCTCAACCTTTGAGTATTTTCAGATACGAGGATAGTTTAAGTTACAAGCCTCTGCACCACTTGGAGGCGTAGTAAATGTCAATTGAACGCCGAAAAAGCCACCTAAAAAATCCAGTCTCCTCGCTAGCATTATTTTATAGCTACAGATCGACATATATTTTTTTCTCCAATCATGAGAACTGAGAAGGTGAGTGCGAAGGACAGTGCTGAGAAAAAGAAGCAGATGATATTCATTAAATTGAGTAAACAATTACTACAATGACCGACTTTACAAGGCAGTTTGAGCCTCGCAATGCAAGTCGGTAGAATGGAAGCTTTAGGAACCAGCTATGGTGCCGGCAAAATGACAAAAAATGACTTTTATTCACGGAACAATGGAGAAGCTACTGATGTATGTGGGCCGGAGAAGCAGTTGGAAGTAGACACGATAGGAGTCAGTTCTCGCAAGTATTGACAACCAGCGTTCAGACCGACACTTTTCACGAGAGCTCCCCCACACCATGACACCGAAGTGCAGGCACAAAGAGGGACACCTATTATTGTTGCTCCGGAGAAAAATACCAATATCAAAAATATCAACAATTCTGCAGACGGCTGTCTCTTTCCAAAGTAAATGTTGTACATTAAAACTTCATAAAACATCTGTACTGTACTTACATGTCAGAACAGAAAACTTTGTGATGATGGGGGGAGGTGGGTCATGAAAAAAATGTATGTAAATAAAGTTTGATTAATTGATTATTACATTCAACGTAAGGCAGCTGGCGGCTCTGATAATACAGAATACATCATCTGTGAATATTGTATTGTTTTCCATACAAACTATTGTACTGTCATTGTTTGTACCACTTTTGTATTGTTTTTAAACAATATTTTCCTTTCTAAAAGTTTCTTTTTCTTTTTAAAAATCATGTTACAAACGTCTAAAAATTGTGCTGTTTAGAGATCATGGAATAAATTGATTTTAATTCATTTCAATGAGCAAGGCTGCTTTAAGATACAAGTATTGCGAGTTACGACCTTGGTCCTGGAACGTAATGTTCTCTTAAGTTGCGCTACTCCTTGTCAATGTAATATAAAACCATACAAATATTTAACTGAGTAATCGCATAACAGCTGATGTGACTAGAAAAGATTAATACAATTTAATTTATTGTAAGTTTTGTTGCTTATTTTCATATGCAGGTTTATGAGTTTTCAGGTATATATGTATTTAATGTACTTATGAGACATATACAGGTATCAGTAGTGGGGGCAAGTAGTCCGAAAAGTCCAGAGGAAAGTTTATGCATTTTGTAAAGATGTTTTTTTTTAATAATACTAATTGTGTTTGGGATTGGGTACAATGCTAGCAGCCATGCATTAGAGTCTGGGTTTGGTGTGCTTAATAATGGCCAGAATAAAAATAAAACCACTTGGAGGCTTGATACCGTGTTTGGGTGGTAATGTTGTCTTACAAGTGTCTGATTAAGAGAGTGGCTTTAATTGGCCATTTGCTTTGGTGCATTAGTCAGATATACCTCATGTATATTTTGAACTTGGACTTTCACTTGTGAAGAAAGTTCAGTGTGCTTATGTTGAAGGTCATCATGTGCTTCTTTCAGTGCTTGAAAATCTTGCTGCTCATTCTAGATGTGAAAGACAATCAGATTTTATCTTCTTAAGATAACCAAACATTTAACTTATACGTTTTCTTTTGAGTTGCATTATATACAGTATAATTTTTTTTTTATTTAACTACTTTTTCTCACACACTTCTTAAAGTGTTCTTAGATTAACTCACCATCAGTTCGATAACTTTGTCTTCCATTGCCTTGCATTTCTCTCGCATCACTTCATGTTCCTGCTTCAGGGCCTGCAGTAAAATTAATCACCCGTAGCATTTTTATAACATACACATTTTTTATGAGTTCATATAACAAGAACAGAGGGTCCCAAACAGTAAACTGAACGGTAAATACTTCCTGCTGATAACCAATCAGTTACCATATGCCCTTTCAATTATGATTTTCATAATCAATGTTAAATGAATAAAAAAGCAAAAATGGGAAAACAATAGCAGGTCCAAAAAAAAACAACTATAGTCATAAATTGTCGAGAAACAAACACAAAATATAGTATATTGATTATCGCGAGTATAAATATCACCTATTTCCAGTTTCTCATTACAAAATGTTCGAAAAGGAGTAAGAAGACAAGACTTATTTAATCCTACCCCTTTTCCATTTCATAGCAATTACTAACAATTACTGACACATTTGTTCACTTCCTGTTCTCAATTTGTACACAATTTAAATCAATAAATAATGAAGTTCTCAAGAAATAGTTAAATAAGTTGTAATTTACATAATAAGATGAATAAGATTATCTCATTTTTCATTGAAGTTTAAAATGTTTATCATGATGCTTCTTTTTTTTACTTTGTAAACTCTTTGAGTTTGGACAGTTTCTTAAAGGCCTACTGAAACCCACTACTACCAACCACGCAGTCTGATAGTTTATATATCAATGATGAAATCTTAACATTGCAACACATGCCAATACGGCCGGGTTAACTTATAAAGTGCAATTTTAAAATTCCCGCCACACTTCCGGTTGAAAAACTCCTTTGGATATGATTTATGCGCGTGACGTCACAATCAACCCCATCGGACCCGATAGAAAAGCCTCTTGTTTTCTTCGACAAAATTCCACAGTACTCTGGACATCTGTGTTGGTGAATATTTTGCAATTTGTTTAATGAACAATGGAGACTGCAAAGAAGAACATTGTAGGTGGGATCGATCGGTGTCTTAGCGGCTAAGTACAATACTGTAATATCTGTGATATTTGCATTAGTGTATTGTGTCTTTAAGGGTTTGGGGAACGCGCATGCGCGAGTGAGTTGGCGGAGAACTTGAGTGTGTGTGAGCGTGACTTTTGGCTAACAGCAGCTCGTGTATGTGTGTGCGTTACTTTTTGAACTACAACCAGTTACCGCTTGTTAATAAAGCGATTGAGCAATTTGTTTAATGGACAATGGAGACTGCAAATAAGAAAGTTGTAGGTGCGATCGGTGGAGCGGCGGACTACAGCAACACCAACACCAGGAGGTTGTGTTGTGTTTTGAGCAGGATAACAGACGCACTACGGTGAGTCTAGCTTTGGCTTCCAAACATTTGATCGCTTGCCCGTACGTGCGTGTCGATATGTGCATGTGACGTACGTAACTTTGGGGAAATATATGTTTCTTGCCGACTCTGATGGCGGCCGGGGTGTCGTCAAAAGCGTACAACGCCCGCCGCCGCATCTAAGTTAGCTACGCAGCTAGGTTAGCTTCTGTTTTTTTAGCTTCGCCAAGCGGAATATTATTAATCGTGTATTTACATGTTCATGGTTTAATAGTATTATTGATCTTCTGTCTATCCATCCAGTCAGGGTTTTTTTTTATTTAGTTTCTATCTGCATTTGAGACTGACGCTATCGCGTTAGCTACGCAGCTAGGTTAGCTTCTGTTTTTTTTGCTTCGCCAAGCGGAATATTATTAATCGTGTATTTACATGTTCATGGTTTAATAGTATTATTGATCTTCTGTCTATCCATCCAGTCAGGGTTTTTTTTTTATTTAGTTTCTATCTGCAGTTGAGACTGACGCTATCGCGTTGGCTAAGCAGCTAGGTTAGCTTCTGTTTTTTTAGCTTCGCCAAGCGGAATATTATTAATCGTGTATTTACATGTTCATGGTTTAATAGTATTATTGATCTTCTGTCTATCCATCCAGTCAGGTTTTTTTTTTAATTTAGTTTCTATCTGCATTTGAGACTGCTGCTATCACGTTGGCTACGTAGCTAGGTTAGCTTCTATTTTTTTTAGCTTCGCAAAGCTGAATTATTAATCGTGTATTTACATGTTCAGTCACTGTGAATGTCCATTTCGCGTTCTCGACTCTCATTTTCAAGAGGATATAGTATCTGAGATGGTTTAAAATACAAATCTGTGATACACAATAGAAAAAGGAGAGAGTGTGGAATCCAATGAGCCAGCTTGTACCTAAGTTACAGTCAGAGCGAAAAAAGATACGTCCATCACTGCCTCTCAAGTCCTTCACTGTTAAGTTCCTCATCTACGAATCTTTCATCCTCGCTCAAATTAATGGGGTAATCGTCACTTTCTCGGTCCGAATCTCTCTCGCTCCATTGTAAACAACGGGGAATTGTGAGCAGCACTACCGCTTGTGACGTCACGCTACTCCCGGTACAGGCAAGGCTTTTTTTTATCAGCGAGCAAAAGTTGCGAACTTTATCATCGATTTTCTCTACTAAATCCTTTCAGCAAAAATATGGCAATATCGCGAAATGATCAAGTATGACACATAGAATGGATCTGCTATTCCCGTTTAAATAAAAAAAATTCATTTCAGTAGGCCTTTAAACTGAATCATAATAGTACTTTGTTTGACTTCTTTGCTTAGTCCATTCCATACTTTAATTCCACATACTGATGTACTTAAATTTTAAATGTTGTACATGCATACAAATGTTTTAAAATAGATTTTTCTGAAAGGTTATATTTGTCCTATTTTGTTGTGAATAATTGTTGTACATTCTTGGTTGTAGGTTATAATTTGCTTTGTACATAATTTTAGCTGTTTGCAAATGCACCAAATCATTGAATTTCAATATTTTTGATTCAATAAATCAAGGGTTTACCTGACACGGTTAGTGAATGAAATGTACTCTTGTAGTTATTTCCCCATACTTCTACACAATAACTCAAATATGGTAACACTAACGAGCAGTAGAGAATATGGAGTGATTTTTGGTCGAGTACAAATTTCGCTTTATTCATTATTGACATATTTCTTGCCACCTTATGCAATATTGTAATATGAGATTTGTAGTTCATCTTATCATCTATTATTACACCCCAAAATTGTATTTCTTTTACCCTTTTAATGTCTACTCTGTCGATTAGAATTTGTGTTTGACTTTCTCTTCTGATGTTACCGAATATCCTTATTTTAGTTTTACTGAGATTTAAGAATAGTCTGTTTTTGTCAAACCATCTCTTTAATTTGTTAATTTCTTCTGTTATTATATGTATTAGCTTTTGTTCTCTCCTGAACAAACTGCTGTTGTGCCGTCTGCAAATAATACTCACATTAAGTCTTTTGTAGCTTTATGAATAAAACAACTTTGGTCCCAGTATTGATCCCTGAGTGTAATAAGGTGATTGACAGTAAATACTGCAACAAAGGTTCTGACCTTGTACTGCTCGTCTTGTGCCTGCAACTGCAGTTCTAGTCTGCTTACGGTCTTTGTCTGGGACAGCAAAAGTTGCTGAGTGTACTGCGTTGACTTCATCACCTCCTGTACAGTACACAAATTTACGACTGTTGGTCTAATATAGCTATGCGATATTATTGGTTTTTAGGTTTGTTAAATTGTGTCACTAACTTGTTTCTCTGACCGTACAGCTGCATTCTCGTCCCTTAGCCTCTTGTTCATTTCAGTTTCCTTAAGAAAAAATATCAGTTCAATACAGTACCAGGAAATTATCATACCTTCCTCCCACTGAATGCATCTCCTGATGTATCAATTCAACTGGCTGATTAAAAGTAGTTCTCTGAAAACCACTTACCATACTCAGCGTTTGGCGTAGCTGCTGTAGATGCTGCTCTGTGTGTGTCTGCGACTTGTAGGTCTGGTCGTGTCGGACTGATGACATCTTTGCCTTTATCAACTGAGTGTTGGCCAAATCCAGCTCCTGAGATGCATTATTGATTCAAACATAAAAACTGCCTTAAAGTAAGTTGGCAAAAATTGTAGCAGTTCAGGTAAACATTTATTTTTTAATGAATGAGATGCTGGAATCATTACCACATTTTGCATGTAGTACTTATTGATCATGTATATTTTTCATAATTCAGATCTGCATAATAGTTCTTATTTATTCATGTACAGTTGTCGTTAACATAGTTATGTGCCGTTAGTCACTTTGCCGCTGTAAACCTGGATTTACAGATCAGTGGAATATTTTGTTCTATTCTATTCTTAAAGTGTATTCAGCTCACTTATCTGTTGGACTTGTGAAACTTTGAATTCTTAAGTACCTTTTTTAGTGTCTCAATAGTTCCTTCATGTTTTTCATTGGAAGCTGCCAGTTTCTTATTTATTCTCATAGCCTCGTCAACTGTAAGAAAAACAGGTAAAAACATTAAATACACACCAAATACTGATTCCATTAATACAAATATTGTATCTGTAGATGGTGTACTATGTCTCTCTTACACATTTAATTTCATTATCAAGATGGACTTTTTAGTTGCGCATCAGTTGTCAAATACAGTACAAATTGACAAATGTATGGTAACAAGTAGCTATGTATGTAGCTATGGCAATATATTTTGGAATTGCAATATTTAAGTCACTGTGGCCTAATTTACTAAATGTTTGCGTTTGCATGTGCTATCCCATGATAGCACATGCAAAGCTAATCTACTAAATATGTGCAAAGTAGATCTGTTAAATGAAAATAAGGCGCCTTTATTAATATGCAAAAATCCTTATCTAAAATAGGCGGTCTTCAGTACTTTCCAATTGTACACGCAGTGTTGGTAAATCGCAAGCAACCCACCCACTAACAGTACACGCTATTTCATAAATTGCACATGCTGTTCAACGTGTGGTACTGTATTTGGTCCTTAGTAAATCAGGTCCTTCTTGCTTCGCCTGACAACAAGGTGAGCTATAGGCCTACTGTAAATAGAGGAGACATACATTATGTTTTCATTTCATTTATTTATTTATTTTTTCATGTGTTTATTTATTTCAGGCAATGACATAAAAAAATAATAATAAAAAAAAAAAAGTACAAAGTTGACAACACATAATAATATAAATTAATATAGTGCAAAAGATAATGTATAGTATGTAATGCATGATTGTCCAGTTTTGCCTTAAAGGGAGTGGGAAGAAGATAATTTATTTAATCCCACCCCCAGTTCTCTATTCAGTGATTATTCACATGAGTTTCACTGTTACTTTGTTTAAGGATTATAATACAGATGTTGTATCATAGTGGCATTACCACAAGTAACAATAATTATTACACTGTAACCATAATTTGTATCAACAATGTAGGAATAATGAATATACCAACAATGGTAATAGACAAAATACCAACAATGGTAATAGACAACATAGCAATAATGGTAATAGACAACATAGCAATAATGGTAAGGAAACATTGAGCACATGTTAACACTTTGAGACAGAGTTCAACAGCAGGTCAAATTAAAGACCCTCATCTCTATATTTGAACCAGACCCCATGTTTGTATAATAGTTTAAATCGATTATTAGTTTGGCATTGCTTGTGTTGTAAGTCCAGTTTGTTCCATAGTTTTACTCTGCATACAACTGACGTAAACGACTGCTCTACCAGTATTGGTATTTACCACGCAATGGACATGCTTAGTGCCTCCCTGAGAGATGTCATCTCAAACGTATGTCTTTAGTCAGCGTTTGAGGACATGGTAGTTAGTCAACTATGGGTAAAATGTTTCAAATAGGTGAGACAAAAGTGATTGCGTGTAAATGCTTGAAAACTGCGACACTACATTCACACAGACATGTATGAGTGTAGTTTTTATTATGGCTTTTTATTCAATTTATATAATGGTGTTAATACAGTTTTAGTCCAATTCCACCACAATTCATTTGTTTTCTAATAACTCTGCATATCTGCATATCAACTTGCCATCAATTACCATTTTGCTCCAGTTTCTCATGGGCCTTCTTGACTAAAGCACACTGCCTCGACAGGGCTTTGAAGCGCTTCTCCACCTCTCCCAGTTGGTTCAAATGACTGTCTTTTGACCGAATTTGCAAAGCTAGCTTCTGTTCCTGCAGAATGCATGAAAACAAACAAATACAATGTACTTCTCTATGAATGCAATGAAAAAAAAGTAAACAAATCAAGCTGCATTAAAAGGGTAACTTAGATCTGCCAAAGTCTAGCTATAGTACATGTCACGGTAAAAATTTAAATAAGCAACAGTAAGTACAAATTACTAATTAAAGGAAACAGTTGTGTCGCAAAGTGTTGCGAAAAGTCTCATGGATTAACACAGTCAGTATTTTTAGTTGGATGAAGGCATCAGGAAAGTCCATGCCTCAAAGAGCTTTAGAGCTCTTCAAACTACCATTACAGTTTGATTGTCTGTATCACTCTCATTCTTCAATAATTCCCTCCCTTCACTCTCATTTCACTCCCTTCTATCCTAATACACCACCGTCCTTCGACTCCCTGACTGTGCCACTCGTACATGAAGAGGGTTCAACCAAGCGAGGCCCTGTTATAAAATATTTTAATACTGTCATGGCAGTTCAAGTGTCACACTCTCCCTATCCGTTACTGGTGATGAGCTCCTCAATCTAACTGCCAGTCCTCCTGTTCCCCCACAGTCTTTTAATTTTTCTCACTCCCACTTATCTTCTGTCAGCAATTGGAACAAGTTGAAAACCTCCTTACCAACTCATTGGATTTCTTTTCCAAGTTGTACTTCAGCAGCTGTAAGACAGGTGTAAACACACAATAACACCAACGATATGATGAACATGAAGTTTTGTAACCAAAAAAAATAAAGTCAAACTAATAGTGATATAATCATGATTAAATATAACAAAAACACTTCCATGTATCATTATCCGATTTAAATATATTTTCATTTTTATTACAGGATACAAGCAATTTTACTCTTCATACCATTACAATTATTCATGTTTCATTAAAGTTATACTAAAGAGCAGTGGTCACCAACCTTTTTGAGCCCAAGATCCCTGGTCTCAGCCAAAAATCAAAGCAAAATCTACCCCTGCGTCAACTATGTTTCTATATATATATATATATATATATATATATATATATATATATATATATATATATATATATATATATATATATATATATATATGTATATATATATATATATATATATATATATATATATATATATATATATATACACTACCGTTCAAAAGTTTGGGGTCACCCAAACAATTTTGTGGAATAGCCTTCATTTCTAAGAACAAGAATAGACTGTCGAGTTTCAGATGAAAGTTCTCTTTTTTTGGCCATTTTGAGCGTTTAATTGACCCCACAAATGTGATGCTCCAGAAACTCAATCTGCTCAAAGGAAGGTCAGTTTTGTAGCTTCTGTAACGAGCTAAACTGTTTTCAGATGTGTGAACATGATTGCACAAGGGTTTTCTAATCATCAATTAGCCTTCTGAGCCAATGAGCAAACACATTGTACCATTAGAACACCGGAGTGATAGTTGCTGGAAATGGGCCTCTATACACCTATGTAGATATTGCACCAAAAACCAGACATTTGCAGCTAGAATAGTCATTTACCACATTAGCAATGTATAGAATGTATTTCTTTAAAGTTAAGACTAGTTTAAAGTTATCTTCATTGAAAAGTACAGTGCTTTTCCTTCAAAAATAAGGACATTTCAATGTGACCCCAAACTTTTGAACGGTAGTGTATATCCATCCAACCATTTTATATATATATATATATATATATATATATATATATATATATATATATATATATATATATATATATATATATATATATATATATATATATGACTAAAATTATCACGGTTATCATTATTATCGCGGTATTTTTAAATGTGCTCAAAATTTTATAAAAATACATTTATAGGCAGACTTAATTCATTGTGATCACTGTTCCCATGTGAAAGCATTCGTTTAAGCGTGATCAACGCACGCCCGCACACACACACTCACAGTTGAGCACAACATGGAATAAACAATAAAAAAGAAACTGTTTTTTCCTTAAAATTTCCATTATAAGTTACTATACCTTTCCTTTAGACCAGGCATGGGCAAATTGCGGCCCGCTGGCCTGTAAAGCTTTTCAACCCAGCCTGCCGGATGTCTCCAAATTATTTTTTTTAAACCTTTACCATCATAACTGGAGCCGCCAATATGATAAGCAGTGCATTTTTCAAATTGCTTTAAGTCTTGAACTATAGAGAGTATTCCAATGGTTGAAATCTGCGCTTTTGAGTGATATACGGGTTATTACGGTAATCTATGTCACAGCAGCCGCAAACAGACAAGCAAGAAGCTGAGTGGGCATCCTGAGATGTGAGTGTCAGGGAGCAAGACAGAAGGACACGGATTTCCACAACAAAGTCCTGTTCTGCAGAAAAGTGATATGATATGGATTATTATTAAATTGATCTGTATGTTTTTTTGTCCTTTGCGTTCATGTTTCGCCATGTTTTATGCTTTTCTTTTTTTTTTTTGTAAAAGATCGATCTTGAGACGGTCCTCTGGGAAATAAAGAGGACAGACGTTCATATGTTCTTAATATTAAGTGACGTTTATTCAATGTCATGTTGTGACGTTGATTTGAACATTGAAATTTGGTCATTTCCCAATCATCAACGTGGAGCCAACAATGAACATTGATGTTGTCTCAATTTACAAATACAATTATTTTGCAACGTTGTTTCAAAGTCAGTTTTAAAGGACATGTATGTATAATCAACATTGTATCAATGTCTTGTGCCTGCTGGGAAGGGACTCACTAGACCGTGCCACAAGAATTAAGACAGTGGGGCCTCAATTTAGCCAAACAAAGCAGTTAATGTCTCCCAGATAGAATATCAAAAACGCCTCAATTGTCTCCTCATAACACGGCTGGTCGTTAAAGTGCATCCGCCCGTGAGGATGGCTGTTTGTCACCTCTGTGGTTTTGAGCCAGAGGACAAACACTTTGGGAGCCAGATTGGCTCAGACCTACTGCCCTCGCCTTAGCAAGGAGAATAACTTCTGTTTTATTTACAGGTCTGTAGTAAATCATTATTCTTAAAGCAAGATTGAGATAGATAAAGTCATAAATGTGATAAATGGATACATGGATATAGAGAGAGAGTGTGAGAGGTTTCAGTACCTGAAGCGACTTCAGTTCTTCTTTCATGTTGCTAATCTCTTTCTCTTTTAACTCAGCCATGACCTTGTATCTCCCCTGTAATGTTACATTATTTGTCCAAGTGTCAAAAAACAATAAAAGGCAAAGCTAGGTGAAAAAGAATGTGCTCTGCAGGGAGAGTAAGTGAGATGAGAACATTTACGGAAGGAAATTATCTGGGAGTGAGATGATCATACCTTCTCTTCCTGTGTGTGTCTTATTGTGGCCTGTAACTTGAGAAGAAAATATGGTGCAACTACAGTATAAGATAGTTGTTGCTTATACTGTTATGTACTATTTCTGAGATTGGAAACCAATGCTGTTGTTTTTCAGTTTGTAGGGACTTTAAGCTTTAGGACTAGCATGTTTGACCAATTTCAAAGTGGAACGGCAGGAAACCATCTATGAACGAAGCATGCAAATCAGCACTGGACATTCTGTTCAGTACAGCGAAGCTTGTGGCCTTTTGCCCACCCTGATGCAATGGCTTCTGTTAGAAGACTTCATCATAGAATAATAAGTTAACATTTTTGTTAACTTAAACGAATGAGCACTAATTGCAAAATGGACACTTGATCCCACAATTCTTCCTGCTTAAGATCTCCATGGTTAAAGTTTTCTGCCTTGGATAGTCATCTAAATTCTCATTTAGCAGCAGCTATGTTTGTTTAATTCTCACCACCTTGCCATTGAGACAAAGTGCAACTTTAAAAACAGCAACATCTGGTTTGCAAACTCAGAAGGATAACTTCTGACATGGTTAATAAAATATGGAAAAAAACGTCAGTCCTGACACGTGTACCTGCTTTTTGGTGTCAATGAGAGATTGTGCGTGCTGGTTTTCCACTGTTTCTATTTGATGTTGTAAGGATTCCTGGCATGATCAGAGACAAAAGCACAAAAAAGAAATATTAAAAAGTATACCATTAAAGAGGGATGTCCCGATCAATATTTTTGGCCTCATATCCAATTTTTCAGTCCCGATCCGATACTTTGACAATAGATTATAAAAATGTTTTATAGCAAGTACTGTAACTAAAGCAGTGGTTCTTAACCTGGGTTCGATCGAACCCTAAGGGTTCGGTGAGTCGGGCTCAGGGGTTCGGCGCAGGTCAAGACACACCCGACTCATCATGTAAATAAAAACTTCTCCCTATCGGCGTATTACGGATACGCCAACAGCAGAAGTCACACTGATTTGCAGGTGTGTAATTTGTTGTGAGTTTATGCACTGTTGGTTTTGTTCTTTGAACAAGGTGATGTTCATGCACGGTTCATTTTGTGCACCAGTAATAAAACATGGTAACACTTTAGTATGGGGAACATATTCACCATTAATTAGTTGCTTATTAACATGCAAATTAGTAACATATTGGCTCTTAACTAGTCATTATTAAGTACTTATTAATGCCTTATTCGGCATGGCCTTATTATAACCCTAACCCTGGCCCTAACCCTAACCAAATAACTCTAAATTAAGTCTTTGTTACTTAGAATATGTTCCCCTAGTGTCCAAAAAACTCTAAATTAAGTCTTTGTTACTTAGAATATGTTCCCCATACTAAAGTGTTACCAAAAACATATAACTTTGTCTTGAATTTGAAAAAAAAAAACATTTTATTTTTCACTAAAGGGTTCGGTGAATGCGCATATGAAACTGGTGGGGTTCGGAACCTCCAACAAGGTTAAGAACCACTGAACTAAAGTAAAGACAATAACACATTTTTATCAAATGTATCTTAAATTTATAATTTGCTAGTATTTTTCTAAATCAGAAGTTGCATCAAATTTGTGGTATTGAATCCTACATAAAAATGTTTAAAACAAAATAAATGACTAATGCACAATGACTAAACAAAAGCAAAAATTACTACTGGTTCCTATTTAAATCATTTGGGTATTGCCTTCAAAGCCTTCCTGTATCCAAAAACTTACTCCCTGAGTTTGTAACACTAACTAAATCACCCGCCCAAAAAATATTTTGTAATATTAATAACAAGAAAACTATAAATATTGATCTAATTACTTTGGTATCGCTTATATTTCATACTAGGTATCAAGAGTATCGACATCTGAATCGATCTCCCCTACTTTTCATTGAAGCGTCTTGTGTCGTCCTGCTCGGTATGTGTGTAGCATGCTTAGCCATTAATTTTCCTCTCGTCTTCTAGTGATAATATACTTGGAAGAAGCTGTTTACTTTCTGCCATGGTGTTGAGAATTAGTAACGTACAAGCGGTTTTTAGTTACAGCTTGCTCTCAAATTTGACTCAGTGTTCTGGCAAGACACGCATGCACCGTACTGGAATTCATGGAACTCCTGAATGTGTGTAACAAGAAATCCAAAAATGTAATTGTGTCTCATTGGGTGTGCTTTCCTTACAAAGGAATTTTCACGTGAGTGCAATCTTTAGTCACTTTAGTTACTGGGACACAACTGCAGTAGACCTACTGTAACTAACTTTACCTTCTCCCACTCCAGCTCCTGTTTCTCCAACACAACTTTACTGATCTGATCTTCAAATCGGCTTTCGGCATCCTGCATAATAGAGGGGTTTATTTGAAAAAAGTTGAAACCAATGGAGTTCTCAAAACATACAATGTAAATAGCATTTTAACAAGAGTTGTAACCTCATTACACTCAGAATGTTCTAAAATAAAGCAATGTTGTGTCAATCTAAGTGCATCTCATATGGACATAAGAAAAGAGAAATAAAATAATTAGAAAGGGAGAGATATCCTCTCTTTTTGCCACACAAACCAGGTTAATATCAATTCGTCTGGATGTCCATGATACTTTTTATGTGCATGTGGGAGCTGCTTAACTAGTTTAGCTTCAGTTAAATTATGCTACCAGCTCAGTGCTGGATAAAATCTACCACAATTTTTTACTGAACCTGTTCATTAATTTGTGTTAATCCAAATAAATTCCAATGAATAATAATAATAATGAAACAAATAATATTTTACATAATAACAATAAAACATAATATTATTTAGAAACTGATCATTTATTTGGTCTCTCCTTTCATAATAAACAACACTACAAATTCAAATATACATTATTTCATGTTGATACTTAAACATTTCATGTTTCATATAGTGTTGAATTTGAAGTTTAAATAAACCAAATTGCCATACACAATGGGTTGTGTTGTTTTGTCACAATAATGCTCAAGACCAACACTGATGACATCTCACGTTGAACCTCTCCCCCATGAACAACACACCAGCTGCCCTGACAGAAGCAGCCTGAGGAGGATCATACTTACTGCGGTAAACATGACTATAACAATAAAACTGAAATGGCAACAAACGGCTGACATCCCATTTTTGCTCCTCTAACCTTTAAGCACATTGAGGATGTGTTGTCAGGTAGAATTAGTTTGCTTGAGGGTGGGAAGCATGTTTTCTTTTTTTTGCTTTTTAAAAACAAACGAAATTTGTACTTTTTGGTCAAGGGCCAAATAGCTTCTCTGACCTCATTTCTGATGTAATGTTCATCACACCCAGATGGTTCTTGTCCAAATAGCCAAAAGAGACAGCTATCTTTATGGTCAAGATAATAACAACTTTCTTCCTTTTCCAATTAAACGAATCTATTATTTAGGTTGTTAAATCCAGTGAGGAGGTACAACAAGGCAGGCTATCACTTCTGGCACAAATATCAGGCAGCGTGTAGCAAGTGATGGAACCTCTTAAAGAGGTCCTATGATGATTTTCTTCTTCTATGACTTGTAAATCTTGTTACAATGTCAAATGTGTTAAATAATGCCAAAGCGTAAAATCGTAAGGCTTATGCATTTGGCCGTGGTTTAGATGCCTCAGAGCGCCGTTTTGCAGTCTTTTTTTTTTTTTACAGTGGGCCATTTGTGATGTCACAGATTGGCGGACATACTTATGTGGTCGTCCTCGTATATGCTCTCTGCTATGCCGAGAATGCTGCCTGCAGCCTCCTGTGTTAATCCTTCATGTCTGATGCCATTCCGCCTCCTCTGAATACTTCAGTGTTTATTTGTTCAGAACATTTTTACATGGGACTGTTTCGTCAAAATTAGTCAGTACAAGGTTGGATTAACAGGTAACCTCCCAAGAAAAAAGACGGTGCAATTGCGAAATTTCTACCTGTTTTGAGGGAACGTAAGAGAAGGAAGATAGGATAAAGTATTATTTTCAACTAATTGTGGCATCCCTATAATTACACTGACTTGCAACATGCAGTAAAATAAATGCTGATAAATGCAGCTTGTTTGGATGTGGCATTGAGCGCCACACAAAGTGTACATCCTTTTATGACCGGTGAATCTTTATTTTTATGAAGTTTATTTTCCACCTTGTCTGAAAAAAAAGTGATGATGTTTGTCTGCAAGATATATATATTTGATGTGTACATTTTCAAAAGATACATTATGATACCTTAGCAGTGGGTGGGGCATGGAGGGTTTTATTTGCAAATTAATGGGAACGCCTCCACACATGAACCAGGTTTACGCAAAAAGTAAGTTACAAAAGTGACTGCGGCGCAAAATGTATTTAAAATTTACACCAAAGCATATTCCAATACATATTTTCTAGACCACAAGGAAGTGTGTTGAATGTAGATTAGAATCGTCATAGGTCCCCTTTAAGTAAACAATCTATGTTCTGGGATGATGCATGTTCATTTTCTGCTTTATGGTCCTCATCATATTTATTCTGTTTTCCGTCACTGCTAACCTTCTGTGGTGGCATTGCAACAAACACAGACAGAGGCCAAGAAAACACATGATACACTTGTGATATTCCTGATATTACGTTGTTGTTGAAGTTGAAAAATTAAGGTCAATATGGGAAATAACAATTGTAAGTGTCGTTGAAACTTACACTTAATATTTTTGTTTTAAGGGTTAATATTTTTTGTTGAAAATTACTATGGTTGTGAATTTATGTTACATTTTTTATAAATAAGACACATTTTGTTTGCTATAAAAGGGCAATTTATTTCCTTTTGTTACACTGCTATTCTCACGAGGTTTTGGTTTAGTATAAGAGGCTGCGAGACCTGCATTCGCCCAGACATGCAAAAGACTTTGAGCGAGCCATCCGCAGCAGCAAGAACATTTCGCTAGCTGCACAAGGTATTTTGTCATATTGTGTCGAATTATTCTGTATATTTGTAAAGTACATTGGTTTAATTATTGTACGCTCATTTAGTATGCACAAGACTGAAATATTTTCTGCCCAAGAACCTCCGAAGTGGCAGGCGGCCACGAGGTAGCTATTTTGTTTAGCACTTTATTTGCCTGTGACTGGATTATGTCTAAAGCATTGTATTTCATGTCCTGTCCTGTAGTTTCCACGGCATAAACCCAAGTAAAGCGCCCGTCTTAAGAAGCCGTGCCTGTGTTGTCATTTCGGAGCCACAACAATCTCCCCTTCAATTATTGCCATCGTCCACTTAATGCTCATCATAACTCATATTTAATAAAAAAACATTTTTTTCTCACTTTAGCATTTTCTCTGTCAGAGGTTTCCACAGCGAGTCAATAGAATGAATAGTTTTAGCCTAGTTTTAAACCATGTACCCTTTCTGACATAACCCTAACCGGGAATCGAACTCCCACCGTCTGCCATGAAAGGCAGAAGTGTGTACCATTACACCGACAGGGATATACACCTTTAGAATTGCATTGTACAGGTGTAATTTATGAAGCAGGCCATAATAATAGCTTGGTTGACTGATTTCCATTTTTTTTGAATAGCTTAAATGATGTTTTGATTTTGTGGTGTATTTGAATCACATTAAATGGTAGGCCTACTGAAATGAATTTTTTTTTATTTAAACGGGGATAGCAGATCCATTCTATGTGTCATACTTGATCATGTTGCGATATTGCCATATTTTTGCTGAAAGGATTTAGTATAGAACAACGACGATAAAGTTCGCAACTTTTGGTCTCTGATAAAAAAAAGCCTTGCCCCTACCGGAAGTAGCGTGACAACACCGGAGGAAGGGCTGCTCACATTTTCCTATTGTTTACACCAGCAGCGAGAGAGATTCGGACCGAGAAAGCGACGATTACCCCATTAATTTGAGCGAAGATGAAAGATTTGTGGATGAGGAACGTGAAAGTGAAGGACTAGAGTGCAGTGCAGAACGTATCTTTTTTCGCTCTGACCGTAACTTAGATACAAGGGCTCATTGGATTCCACACTCTCTCCTTTTTCTATTGTGGATCACGGATTTGTATTTTAAACCACCTCGGATACTATATCCTCTTGAAAATGAGAGTCGAGAACGCGAAATGGACGTTCACAGTGACTTTTATCTCCACGACAATACATCGGTGAAGCACTTTAGCTACTGAGCTAACGTGATAGCATCGGGCTTTACTGCATATAGAAACAAAACAAATAAGTCCCTGACTGGAAGGATAGACAGAAGATCAACAATACTACCAAACTCTGGACATGTAAATACACGGTTAATGCTTTCCAGCTTGGCGAAGCTTAGCAATGCTGTTGCTAACAACGCCATTGAAGCTCACTTAGCTACGGAACCTCGACAGAGCTATGCTAAAAACATTAGCTCTGCACCTAAGCCAGCTCTCATCTGCTCATCACGACCCGTGCTCACCTGCGTTCCAGCGATCGACGGTATGACGAAGGACTTCACCCGATCACCGATGCGGTTGGCGGCCCGGAGATGGAGGAAGTCAAGGTGAGGTCGTTCGGCTAGCGCGTCTGCTATCCTCAAAGTCCTCCTAGTTGTGTTGCTGTAGTCCGCCGCTAATACACCGATCCCACCTACAACTTTCTTCTTTGCAGTCTCCATTGTTCATTAAACAAATTACAAAAGATTCACCAACACAGATGTCCAGAATACTGTGGAATTTTGAGTTGAAAACAGAGCTTTTTGTATTGGATTCAATGGGCTCCGAATACTTCCGCTTCAACCGTTGACGTCACGCGCAAACGTCATCATATCGAAACGTTTTCAGCCGGAAGTTTGCCGGGAAATTTAAAATTGCACTTTATAAGTTAACCCGGTCGTATTGGCATGTGTTGCAATGTTAAGATTCCATCATTGATATATGAACTATCAGACTGCGTGGTCGGTAGCAGTGGGTTTCAGTAGGCCTTTTAGACTTCTATAGGAGGCATATAAGTCCGAACAATTTTAGTTGAATTTCAAATTTTACAATCTTCATAGCATTAAACTATACAGGTTCCATTGTAATACAAAACAATTTTTAATGTAGAATTAGAATATCATTCCTTTTTACACTCATCATGAACGTGCCACAATTTGGTCTGGCGGGCAAGCCTTACCGGTGGGAACTCTGAGCAAGGAAGAAGCATCAAGCTGCTCTTTATTACAGCTTGTTAAGTAAAATCGAAAAATACATTCCTATATTATTTAGAACGTATGTTAGTGTTAATGTGCCCAATCAATGACTGGCAAACCAGTCCAGAATGTAAACATTTATATGGGATAGGCTCTTGCCCATTGCTACCCTGAACAGGATGACCGGTATACAAAATGATAAATAAATGTTGGTATAAATCGACATCATGATTTAAAAAAAAAACAAAAAACGTTTAGATTTTCTTCTAAACATACATGGACAAAAAATATGTCATCTTATACTGTACCCTTCGAATGTGCAGCTCCTCTACAGCCTCAAGTAGATGTGTTTTGAATTCCAGCAACTGCAGTAAAATGGTTCCTCCACTTTCTACTTGACAGGGGTTGTTTAATGGAGACCTCTCCTGAGGCGTTGCTGCTCCACTGACCTAATAGAACATAATTATGACATTATTATTAATTAAACAGTACTTTATCAGATACACCTAAAAGAGTGACAGTCCTATAATTAAAAAAAAACTTTTCTTACAGATTGGTAACTGTTTTTGTGTATTTGGGGTCTGCATAAGTCCAGAAAATTAGAAAATAAACCATGGAAGCATGGTGGAGATATTTATAAAACAATCTTGTTAAATTGCTCTAAACAAGCCGTTTGGAATTTGCCCAATTTGTGACGTTTTTCCCATTGGTGACGTCAGCGGATACTTACATCAGGGTTTCCTCTTAATGCAATTGAATGTGACGCGCCGCCACAGCATTTTCAATACCGCCAGACCATGAAAATAAGGTGTTTATTTTTTTTTTACTTGAAAACAAATCAAATTAATTTAACATATTGTAGCTCCCAGGAGAAATCACACAGAGTTTGACGTTATTTTTAACTTTTATTACCAATCTTATGATAACAAACGGCACAATTCCAACAGGTTTTACCTCCCGTGCAAACACTATCTCCGCGTTTCCCCCGACACACAACAATACTTCCCCATTCTCCGCTAATCACCTTTCAGGCATGGAAAGTATGTTTGCAAATATGGGGAAAACCAACACCAAATCTAAACCACACAAACATATAACACCAGTTGGTCGTTATAGAAAACTTGACCACCGAAAAAAAGACTTTGATTACCGAAAACAGTGCTGCCGAAACCGGAAACCGGATGTAAACAAGACGCACGCCATTGTCTAGAGTATCACAGTCTTTGCACATACACTATATTTAACATACTTTTTTTACCTACATGCAAACCATTAATGTCAAAGCACTGGGTCAAAAAACATTGGCATTACCAGCTGTAGCTGAAGGAAACCTCTTGGTGCAGGTTTTATTTCCACAAGATGGTATTAGTAGTATTAAGAAGTACCATGAGCGGTCAGCATCCAGCAGCTTAATCTACCCCTGCATGTGTACTATTTTTTTTGCACTACAGAGCCATTAGCATGTACCCCATTTGCGTACTATTGTTCATAAAAAACTAGTTACCGGTTTTAATGGTACCTTAGCAGTAGGGGTGTGGGAAAAAATCGATTCGAATTCAAATCACCATTCTCACGTTGTACAATTCAGTATCGATTCTCATTTTTCAAAAATCTATTTTTTTTTATTTTTAATAATCAATCCAACAAAACAATACACAACAATACCATAACAATGCAATCCAATTCCAAAACCAAACCTGACCCAGCAACACTCAGAACAGCAATAAACAGAGCAATTGTGAGGAGACACAAACACGACACAGAACAATCCAAAAGTAATGAAACAGAAATGAATATTATCAACAACAGTATCAATATTAGTAACAATTTCAACATAGCAGTGATTAAATCCCTTATTGACATTATCATTAGACATTTATAAAAAAAAATTGTTTTAAAAATGAACAATAGTGTCACAGTGGCTTACACTTGCATCGCATCTCATAAGCTTGACAACACACTGTGTCCAATATTTTCACAAAGATAAAATAAGTCATATTTTTGGTTCATTTAATAGTTAAAACAAATTTACATTATTGCAATCAGTTAATAAAACATTGTCCTTTACAATTATAAAAGCTTTTTACAAAAATCTACTACCGGTACTCTGCTTGCATGTCAGCAGACCGGGGTCGATCCTGCTGAAATCCTATGTATTGAATGAATAGAGAATTGTTTTGAATTGGAAAAATATCATTTTTGAATCTAGAATCGCGTTGAATCGAAAAAAATCGATTTATAATCGAATCGTGACCCTAAGAATCGATATTGAATTGAATCGTGGGACACCCAAAGATTTGCAGCCCTACTTAGCAGTTTACTCCTTTAATTATAACAATGTTGGTTGTGTTGCTGCTGTGTTGTGCAATAATCTTGGAAATTAATGACCACATAGTCAAAAAGCATGTTTTTGTTTTCAGTTTCTAATGCACTCCAATTCGTTATTAAAGTTATTAAATTAACTTGATAGGCTCTGCCTGATAGTCAATAACTAAATTAATCGAACAATAAATGAAAATGAACTTGATGACTTTGAAAAATTGCCATGTTTGTGTGCGTTTGTTTTCTTTGTCTCCTGCTTCCAAACAGGCAGCAAGAGGTTTCACTCTGTGCATCACTTTCAGCACGTGAGGGTGTTCGTTTAATAGCAGAATTAAATGAACGGAGTGAACCCTCAAGTCAGTCATCCACAATCTTTGTCTCTGTGAGTGGAGGCGGGACTGCTGGCTTCAGACAGCTAGTCACTGGTGAGAAGCACTCCAAGGTAACAAAATATAGGAAGAAAACAGATGACTGTCCCATTGTGGAAATATTTTGGCGTCAAACCAAATGAGCAAGATGAGCCTATCAACACGGACAAACGAGTCGGAATGCCCAATTTGTTGGAATGTGATGGCAAAAAAAACATTAAACAAACCACCAGACCCAGTTTTTCCAACTGAGGAAAAAACAGCACTTCAAGATGTTCAATAATTATTGAAGTGTAATTTTGGCTAACAGGTTGACAGAAGATAGCATTTTTAATGTTTGCTTACTTATTAAGGATAATTAGTTCTTGAATAGTTATTGAACTTCCAATAACAATTGTAAAACATACTAATGAAAAATAGAAGTTTATTGCGTCTGAAAGGGTAATTTGTATTATCATTATTGTATTATATAGTATTATTACATTAGTGCTTAAATTGGTCTCTAAGTAATGCTGACAATAAGATTGTTTATCGGAAATAATTTGTGGGACAATATATTATCCATGTTATCGGACCTGCACGTTGGTTTCTCAAATTTAGAAAATAACAGAGTCCCTTTAATTATTGCCTGCTTCCTATTAATGTTGTCATCTTTGCTGTTTAGGAAAATACACATGACAACTAGAGCATTTTAATCATATTTAATCAGATATATTTAATAAGACCTGCAGGTGAGGGTGTGGTACCAACTTACAGCGACACTGGGCGAGAGAGCTCTACAATCCATACTGTGGTCCATTACGCTGCTCTTGATGACCAAGACTGCTCTCCCCTGTTAACAGAACAAGCTTAGATGTTTAATAAGATCTCACTTATATGCCGTAATTACTTAGTTGTCTGCAATTGCTATTAATGCTAAATTCTTAAATTAGAAATAATAGGTCTGCACATTAAATTCTCATCATGTTATTCAATCACTACAATCTTCTTTGTTTTATACCATTTCCACTGAAGTGACAGGAGAACACTTTGAATACCAATTTAGATTGAAATGAACCAACCCACTGACAATAATAGGGGGTCAAGGCAATAACACTGAATGTTTTTTTTAATTATCTAAGTTATTTAATCGGAACCATAGAACCGCATCTGTCCATGTAATCAAACTGACTCACGCACGCACACGCACACACACACACTTAAAATAGCATTAGTGGGAGGACTTCTCTAACCCCTGATGAGACCTTTTTTTTCCCATTCAACCTGCAAAGGTATCAATAATGTCGGGGGATTAAATGATCCCTGTTAGATTTGGCCAATATAAGAAAACAACATTTTGACCCCAGGCGGCAGAAGGAAGGAGTGTGACGTTATGTCTGAGAGTTGTGTATGCATCTTATTATGCGTACGTATGTGTGTGTGTGACACCATGAGTGTAAACCGCATTGTCTGTCTCCTAAAACACAGTTGAGCAGGTACAAACGTATTACCCGCCATCTCTAAGACATGAAAAGACATACTAAAATCCCTCTTCTAAGAATAGAAAATGTTTGTATCAAGTAATTAGTCACTAATTTTGTTTGGATTATTGCAATACCCTAAAATTCCTATTTTACAGCATGGATTCCCACTTCAGCTATAAACAATGATGGCAAAGTACTGCTGTGCTATGCTCTAATTTAACTTAAGACCTTTTAACTGTCATCACGTTTTATATTATTTCCAAATTCACCTCACAAAGGTGCATCGCAATAAATTACAATACAGTGCGAAAATGATTAGATTTCAGGGGTTCAATTCGGACAAAGAGACCAAATAAACTCTCAGGGAATTTTTTCCAGTGTATCGACTGCCAATAGTGAGAAACAGTAGTTCACAATATTGAACCTTTCGGCATTTCATTTATTTAGTTCAGTTCAGTTTTAGTTTATTTCGAACATGCATACAATACAATGTAATTCATCACATATTTCCATTTGTTTCATTACAGCACGTCCGAAAAGGAGTGGGAAGAAGCAGAGCTTATTTAATCCTACCCCTTTTCATACCATAGCAATATTATCCTGTTTTCTTGTTCTCTGTAACATAACAGTGAACAAATAAATTATAAACAAATAATATACCATAGTAAGTAAACAAATATTAAATACATAAATTATTTTTGTCTCAATATAAAAAAAAGTAAAATAAAATAAAAAAAAGGTTCAAGATGTTCATCATAATTCTTGTTCTGTGTACTTTGTGAACACTTGTAGTTTGAACAGTCTCTTAAACTGAATCATATTGGAGCTTTGTTTGATTTCTTTGGTTAATCCATTCCATAATTTAATTCCACATACTGATATGCTAAAGGTTTTAAGTGTTGTACGAGCATACAAATGTTTTAAATGAGATTGTCCTCTAAGGTTATATTTCTCCTCTTTTGTTAAGAAGAATTGTTGTACATCCTTGGGTAGCAGGTTATAGTTTGCTTTGTACATAATTTTAGCTGTTTGCAAATGCACCAAATCGTTGAATTTCAATATTTGTGATTCAATAAACAAAGGGTTTATTTATTTATGAGGGTTTGTTTTTTTTAAATCACCTGTAAGCTATAATCGTCAAAAAGGTTAAGAAATACATCCTTGAAGTATTTCACTCTGTGTGTAGTGAATCCAAATTAAATGTTTCTTTTTAAATGTAACAACTTGTTGAGACGCATGTGTAAATAGCAAACTGAATCATAGTAGTCATATTCGTACATACTGTAAAGTAAATGTTACAAGGAGGCATTATTGAAAATATAAGCATTCTAACAGAAAAACTTTGTGATGTACTATAGATTTGATCCATATATTTTATCACCAATAATAAATTACTCCTAAAACAAACGCAATGCAAATTATACTAGTTATTTAATTAATGTACTGTGTTAAAATGTTATCTACAGTCTAACTCTAAAATTGAATTAAATAACCCCTAAACAGCTAGTTAGCATTAGCCAAACGTTGCTAACCGAATGCTAATGTTTGCTAGCATGACTCATATTCAATTGCCAACAAAATATTTTGTTGCCATCAATATTAGCTGATAAATGCTACAAATGGATTAAATCCTAATTAATGATATGTATGAAGGTCAAAATAAATATTGATAACATTACCTACCTACCTTTAAAAAAATGTTAAAACAAAACACAATCAACCACAGGCAGCCTGTCACTCGCCACACATACGGGTACTTTTTTCTATTATATAATGTATAATAGATATAATATTTATTTTTTTGATACAAAAAAAATTGCCAGTAAGGGTATATAATGTATCATATATATATATTATTTATTGTTTTAATACAAAAAAAGGTGCCAGTTAACTTGTCCAAGATATAAGGCATCATGAAAATGTTCACCCACCCATCCATTGTTCACCGCTTGTCCCTTGAAAATGTTCAATATTAGTAAGATAAAAAATACAATGAAAAATATATATTGTTTATATACTATTGAATATATACGTTTTAAAATACTGTATTGTTTTTTGTTTGCTTTTTTATTGCTTTGTCGTGTTCAAGGCAAATAAGGACTTTTTTTTTTCTATTGACGACGTAGCCAAAGCGACCCATACTAGAAGTAACATTTAACCTAGATATTAAGTACAGAATCGATAACAATAATACTTCAAGTATTGGCCAAAATATATAAATAAATAGGAACGCCTCAAAATATAATAATTTTATGCCATATTGTAATGTTAAAAACCAATGCAGGGAAGTTGAAGCTGTGGTTCGCTCACCGTCGGGGCTTTAGCGACATCTACTGGTCAACTTTATAACTGCTGCCTGCCTGGGTGAGTTTGATTGCTTCCTCTTTATCAGCTGTTCTTAAAGGAAGTGGTTTCCCTCCCCTTATCCCAAGAAGTTTGGAAAAATGGCCTCCATTAAAGAAAGAGCTGCGGCCTTGAATCTTGTGGACAAACTGCAATTTCGACCTCTAGGTATTTCCAATTAATTATTTCCATGGATAACAAAACTTTCTGCTTTTGTCTGTGACTTGCCTTATAAGCTACATTTGTAAACTACACTATTCTCAAAAATGTAAGGCCATTTTGCTTTTGTACATATATATATAATCAGTGGTGTGCCGTCAGGGCCAGCAAGGCCTTCTCTGCTGGCCTAACATAACCAGAAATCATGATCATAATTAAAGGTAAAAAAAACCATTTGTATTTACTTTCCCTAAATATCGAAAAGTATTCATATTCTCTTCATGTCATATTATGCTCCTTCCAGTGCTGTTGTTTTTGGTTTACATTGTTATCCAATCAGAATTCAGCTAGCTTATGTTGCCATTCTGTACCAAATCTGCCAGAGGCCTTCAGAATCAGCAATGCGGGCGTCCGTGCACTGTAAGTGAACGGGCACATAGAGGTGATTGACAGTTGCGATAGCCAATCAGATCACGAGTTGTTGTCAGTAAGGCCTTCTAGCTGGCCTCACGTTGAACGTGACATTTACGCGTCCTGTGATTGGATACTCATCGAGACCATTAGCGGATGAATTTGAGAACACAGAGTTGATGATAGCCAATCAGATTGCAAGTTGTTGACAGTAACTGTTCTGTTACAACTAAAAGTTGTAAACTCTTGTTGTTAAAGGCCTACTGAAACCCACTACTACCGACCACGCAGTCTGATAGTTTATATATCAATGATGAAATCTTAACATTGCAACACATGCCAATACGGCCGGGTTGACTTATAAAGTGCAATTTTAAATTTCCCGCGACACTTCCGGTTGAAAACGTCTAGATATGATGACATATGCACGTGACGTCACGGAGAGAACGGAAGTATTCGGACCCCATTGGATCCAATACAAAAAAGCTCTGTTTTCATCCCAAAATTCCACAGTATTCTGGACATCTGTGTTGGTGAATCTTTTGCAACTTGTTTAATGAACAATGGAGACTGCAAAGAAGAAAGCTGTAGGTGTGATCGGTGTATTAGCGGCGGACTACAGCAACGCAACCAGGAGGACTTTGAGATGGATAGCAGACGCGCTAGCTGCCGACCTCACCTTGACTTCCTCCGTCTCCGGGCCGCCGACCGCATCGGTGATCGGGTGAAGTTCTTTGTCGCTTCGTCGATCGCTGGAACGCAGGTGAGCACGGGTGTTGATGAGCAGATGAGGGCTGGCTGGCGTAGGTGGAGAGCTAATGTTTTTAGCATAGCTCTGTGAGGTCCCGTTGCAAAGTTAGCTTCAATGGCGTCGTTAGCAACAGCATTGTTAAGCTTCGCCAGGCTGGAAAGCATTAACCGTGTATTTACATGTCCATGGTTTAATAGTATTGTTGATCTTCTGTCTATCCTTCCAGTCAGGGGTTTATTTATTTTGTTTCTATCTGCATTTGAGCCCGATGCTATCACGTTAGCTACGTATTGTCGTGGAGATAAAAGTCACTGTGAATGTCCATTTCGCATTCTCAACTCTCATTTTCAAGAGGATATAGTATCCGAGGTGGTTTAAAATACAAATCCGTGATCCACAATAGAAAAAGGAGAAAGTGTGGAATCCTATGAGCCCTTGTACCTAAGTTACGGTCAGAGCGAAAAAAGATATGTCCTGCACTGCACGCTAGTCCTTCACTCTCACGTTCCTCATCCACGAATCTTTCATCCTCGCTCAAATTAATGGGGTAATCGTCGCTTTCTCGGTCCGAATCTCTCTTGCTGCATTGTAAACAATTGGAAAATGTGAGCAGCACTTCCTCCTGTGACGTCACGCTACTTCCGGTATAGGCAAGGCTTTTTTTTATCAGCGACCAAAAGTTGCGAACTTTATCATCGTTGTTCTCTACTAAATCCTTTCAGCAAAAATATGGCAATATCGCGAAATGATCAAGTATGACACATAGAATGGATCTGCTATCCCCGTTTAAATAAAAATAATTCATTTCAGTAGGCCTTTAAAGTGTGTCATGCTTGTCATTTAATTAACATTGTTCCATGTGTATTTGTCGCCATCATGTGGTCAGGGCAGTTAATATATCTTTAAGAAAGTGTGTACTTTGAATTAAACTTTATTGACCGGAAGTTGCATAAGCCAAGCAGAGAAATTTACGGTAAATGTTTTAATTGCTGATGCGTTTTAATTGATTTTTAAATGCGCCAGAAAATAACCCTTTTTGTATACTGTTAATGTGATTCAATGCCCAATAGGGCGTACATGTGTTCCTGTACAGTATTTCTCCAGTAATGATCATGTGGTGACATCAATTATGGTATTTTGAGAGGTAATCATTGAAGTCGGCGGACATCACTGAAGGCCTAGGTGGGAAACGCATGGCCCGCCACTGATATATTCATTTATCTGGTTTCTTTTGTAATTCAAGTTATCATTACATGTATGTATTGTTGCATTTAAAACAATTGTATTGTTGATGATAGAGGTAATTATTATATATACCGTTATATACAAACCCCGTTTCCCTATGAGTTGGGAAATTGTGTTGGATGTAAATATAAACGGAATACAATGATTTGCTAATAATTTTCAACCCATATTCAGTTGAATATGCTACAAAGACAACATATTTGATGTTCAAACTGATAAACTTTTTTTTTTTTGCAAATAATCATTAACTTTAGAATTTGATGCCAGCAACACGTGACAAAGAAGTTGGGAAAGGTGGCAATAAATACTGATAAAGTTGAGGAATGCTCATCAAACACTTATTTGGAACATCCCACAGGTGAACAGGCAAATTGGGAACAGGTGGGTGCCATGATTGGGTATACAAGTAGATTCCATGAAATGCTCAGTCATTCACAAACAAGGATGGGGCGAGGGTCACCACTTTGTCAACAAATGCGTAAGCAAATTGTTGAACAGTTCTAGAAAAACCTTTCTCAACCAGCTATTGCAAGGAATTTAGGGATTTCACCATCTACGGTCCGTAATATCATCAAAGGGTTCAGAGAATCTGGAGAAATCACTGCACGTAAGCAGCTAAGCCCGTGACCTTCGATCCCTCAGGCTGTGCTGCATCAACAAGCGACATCAGTGTGTAAAGGATATCACCACATGGGCTCAGGAACACTTCAGAAACCCACTGTCAGTAACTACAGTTGGTCGCTACATCTGTAAGTGCAAGTTAAAAGTCTCCTATGCAAGGCGAAAACCGTTTATCAACAACACCCAGAAACGCCGTCGGCTTCGCTGGGCCTGAGCTCATCTAAGATGGACTGATACAAAGTGGAAAAGTGTTCTGTGGCCTGACGAGTCCACATTTCAAATTGTATTTGGAAACTGTGGACGTCGTGTCCTCCGGACCAAAGAGGAAAAGAACCACCCGGATTGTTACAGGCGCAAAGTTCAAAAGCCAGCATCTGTGATGGTATGGGGGTGTATTAGTGTTCAAGACATGGGTAACTTACACATCTGTGAAGGCGCCATTAATGCTGAAAGGTACATACAGGTTTTGGAGCAACATATGTTGCCATCCAAACAACGTTACCATGGACGCCCCTGCTTATTTCAGCAAGACACAGCCAGGCCACGTGTTACATCAACGTGGCTTCATAGTAAAAGAGTGCAGGTACTAGACTGGCCTGCCTGTAGTCCAGACCTGTCTCCCATTGAAAATGTGTGGCGCATTATGAAGCCTAAAATACCACAACGGAGACCCCCGGACTGTTGAACAACTTAAGCTGTACATCAAGCAAGAATGAGAAAGAATTCCACCTGAGAAGCTTAAAAAATGTGTCTCCTCAGTTCCCAAACGTTTACTGAGTGTTGTTAAAAGGAAAGGCCATGTAACACAGTGGTGAACATGCCCTTTCCCAACTACTTTGGCACGTGTTGCAGCCATGAAATTCTAAGTTAATTATTATTTGCAAAAAATATATAAAGTTTATGAGTTTGAACATCAAATATCTTGTCTTTGTAGTGCATTCAATTGAATATGGGTTGAAAAGGATTTGCAAATCATTGTATTCCGTTTATATTTACATCTAACACAATTTCCCAACTCATATGGAAACGGGGTTTGTATATATTACATGTTGTGAATTTTGTAGTTTGTTCTTCCATAAACTTGATCCCAAAGCTAACTATCCATACCTTTTTTGTAAGTATTTTATGTAAAATCCCATGCCAATGATGATATTTTGGTATATTTTAGTTCATGGTGTTACAGTGAAACCAGTTCAGAATCTTCCGTCGGCAAGCAGCCTCATCTCCCATCTCAGGTCTTCTTTAAAAGTGAAGCGCCGAAGAGTCTACCTTAAATCTCACAATGACTGTTTTCTGGGTGTGGAGGCAGTGGATGTGGTGCTGGACTACATTACTACAGATAAGGCCTTTAAGGGTGAGTATGCTGCACGTGTGTGTTTACCGAGCATATCAGTTATTCACGAGTTCAAGTTATCCAAGATTGTATTTTTTTTAAATAAAAGGTGCTGCTGCATCCCGGGACAAGGTGGTGAATGTGTGCCAGGCATTGCTAGACTGCAATGTGTTTGATGTCGTCGGGACTAAAGTTTTTGGCAAAGACAAGAAACGGGTTGAATTTCAGGACAGCAAGAGTGCTCTTTACAAGTCAGTCTGATGGACCCACAATAGAGAATTGGTGGACAGGGTATAATTTTATTTTACTTAAAAATGTCTTCCAGGTTTAGAAACGAAAACGGACCCTCAGTGGAAGACTTGGAGAAAGATGTGCTGGTGAACTGTCTCCAGAAACTCTTTTGTAGTTCACCTTCAAACAGGTATGAAAAGAAAGTCGAGTTAACTCGTGATTAATCGTAAAAAAATATATATCACATTTTTCATGTATGCAGATTAATCATGCATTTACAATAAAAGGCAGTGTGTGTTGCTATCAGGTCAGTGATCAGGTCAATGCATACATGAGTGAGGACACTCTAACTGGTGTGCTTGCTGGCTAATTTGTTGTCCAAAGTGAAGCTTGACTGGACTTTTGATAGAACTTTTAGCAAGTTCTGAACAAATCAATGATGTGCAGTCAAGTAAAACATTTAAAAAATGTTCCTGAATGGCATTCAACGTGGGGGCCCGGTTGCTGGTGGGGCTGGGGCAGTCTCTTTTTTGCCCGCATGGGGTGTGGTCTGTCCGGGGGCTGGCTGTCTCCTGCTTCTCCCGTGTCTTGTCCTCTGCCAAGCGCCTCTGTCAATGGCCTGCTGCTCGCCCGGCGGGGCGGCACAGATTCATTTATCTGGTTTCTTTTGTAATTCAAGTTATCATTACATGTATGTATTGTTGCATTTAAAACAATTGTATTGTTGATGATAGAGGTAATTATTATTCATTATCAATAGTGCTATTTCTACTGGTATTTGTATTGCTCCATTTGTAGTGTAATAATGTTCATTGTCATTTCTGTGTTATCAATATTAACTTCACTAACTGCTTCTTTACTATTACTTTTCATATCAATTTTGTACATATCGTAGTTGCTGTTCTGTTATTGTGGTTGTTTTTGTTGTGTTTGTTGTTGTTGTTGTTGTCTCTCTGTCCCCCTCTTGTCCCTGCAATTTCCCCCTATGTCTTCCTATTTTTCTCTCTATCCCCTCCTGCTTCGGTCTGGCTGCGCCAAACATTAATATAGATTAATTTAATAAAGTCAGATACAAAGAAGGCAACAAGAGAAGTATCCCACACTTCTCTTTTGTAAAGTAAATCTGTACAGCAACTATGGGCATCTACATCAACAATATGATTTGCCTGAGTGGCTGGACAGGACAACAACAAAAAAACTAATCAACCCAACATTATCTTTTAAAACAGAAGTTCTTCATTCATGCAGTGATTCTTGTTTTGTTTTTGTTTTTGCAGGAATGCTGAACAATTATATTCCTCAGGGCCGCAATGTCTGATACCCACACCTGTCAAACTCACCCCGCTGTCCACAAAACTTCCCCACTTGGACAGTTCTGTCCGTGCCGATCTGGAGACGGGTGTGGAAAATCTGAATCTGAGTCCCAACAGAGGGCAGACACACACTGTGCTTCCACAGTCTTGTAAGAAGTTACGTTTCTTGCATTCAGAGGCAACTTTTCAGCGGTTGTTATTGTGGTATTCTTTTCAAACTTTCAGGGATTATAAGCAAAAATTAATGAATTTGACTCAAAATCTCCAGGTGAGGTTGTTTTTTTCTTTAAAGCTCTCTTTTTAGCTTTGGCACCATATCATTTATTTTGTTCATTCCCATTTTATCAGCACAGGCCTATAAGTAAAATATGCTACAGGCTATGAAATTTGATTTGTTAGAGCAGTTCTTCTCATGTATTTCTTGTCATTACCCCTGAGGGGGAATACATTTCTGAGACCCCGCCTGAATTGAATTACTTTAAATGCTAACTTGAATATACAGATTTATCCGTACAACCCACTGTGAGTTAGTCTTATGTTAATCACCTTATTTTCAAAGTAGATGAATGAGATTAGCTGTTGTATTGATGTATTAAGTCAATTAGTCACATATATACAGTGTGATTCTTAATACAAAGGGAAAAAATGCAAATATTTCACTGGGTTTTTTCGTTTTTATGAAGCAAAAACCGTAACATTGAAAATGTTTTAAAACTTTAAACAATGGTCACTTTTAAAAATTTGCGACAATATTGCTTATATTGTAGCTTATCAGAAGAGATGAATTGTGCATACTCTGAAACATTTCAAACTGTCAACAACAGTACATCAGTGTGAACATTTCCTTTTAAAATAATTTCACATTCAATTTCAATGCAATGTGCTATCACTCTGCCAGATGCACAGAAAATGTCCAACAACAAAAAGTCGACTCTGCTTGTATTTAGTGGCAGCAGTGAGCCCGTTTTGCAGTACACGTCCTTTGAAAGCTTGGCTTTAAACTTAATATTGCTCCTCTTAACCTTTGCTCGATGTTAAGCTGGGATCTGTACTTTGTTTTTGTTGCAGCTCATCACTGTAGGAAAAAAACATCTCAGAGTAGTAGAATGGTATAAAAGATTATTTCCTAATTTCCTATAGTTACAGTATGTATATTTTATCTTATTTATGTGTTTTTGTATTCAGGTTATCGACACTACACTGCAAAAACTGAAATCTAAGTAAGGTTAAATATCTCAAATAAGGGTGATATATGCTTATTTTCTGTCTGATAAGATAATTCTTCTCACCAAGCAGATTTGATGTTAGTGTTTTACTTGTTTTAAGGGTTTTGGTCGTAAATTATCTCAGTAAGATATTGAATTGAATTGAATTGAAGTATTTATTTCAAACCTGCACAGTACAACACACTTTTTTTTTTTTTTTTACATTTTGGCAGAGACATTTATGGAAGGCTTGAAAAGGGGTTGGATGAAGCAAATGCTTATAATATCCCAACCCCTCTCACTCATTCCACATTTAACATAATAAATATATTACAAGAACAATACTATACAAACAAAAACAAAAAAAGCTCCTGTACACCAACAATACAATAGTACCACTGTTACTATGAGACAAGACGAGACAAAACACACGCACACACACACACACACACACACACACAGGCCCAAACACTCCCTGACCATACACCTCTCTCCCATCGCTCTGAGCTGAGGGCATCACTCTCTTTCCTCCTCGTACTTCTTCAGTACTTCTTTTTTAAACCGTCTTTTAAATTGAATCATGTTAAAACACGTTTTTAACTCGTCCATTAAGTTGTTCCACAGAGTGACTCCACGCACTGAAATGCACATTGATTTTAAAGTTGTTCTAAATTTAGGCAAATATAATTTGTTGTTTCCTCTTAGACTGTAACTATGGTGAGCATCTCTATCCTGGAATAGGTTCTGTATATTGGATGGTAGAGAGTTTTGGGAAGCCCTAAACATAATTTGATCAGTTTTAAAATTGATCACAATTGATATTACAGCTTGTTGCTGATATTTTATGACCTATATTGAGTAAAACATGCTTGAAACTAGAATATCAACTGTTGCAAAGCTGTGTCATCAACACTCACAAGTATAAAACTACTTTTTTAAAGTAATAATTTCTTATTTCAAGCATGGAAAAAAAAAATCATGACTTTGACACAATTGTGTCTCATATTAAAACAAATGACAGCTAAATGGACTTTGCTGTTTTATTTTCAATGAAACAATAGAAAATATGTACTCATATAGTAGTACAGTTGTTATTAGTGAGATACTTATTTTAAGGTATTTTTGGGTTCATTGAGGTTAGCTAATTTTACTTGTTTTGGAAAGTCTTGACAAGCCAAATTTTCTTGTTCTATTGGCAGATAATTTTGCTTAGTTCAAATAAAATATCCCTAATTTTTGGGGGGGTTTTTCTTGTTTTTGAACACTGACTTTTTGCAGTGTAGTTTTTCTTGCTATTGACGATTAAATTTTTCTTTTTATTCCTGTCACAAACTTCTCCATTTCTCCACCTCCGTTAGCTCTGTATACATGTGTTCCTGTGTACTTGTAGAACAGGGCCCCTGCTTATTAGATTAAGCACTGCTGCCACCTAGCTGCAGGCCTGCGTATCATTCTAACATGAATACTAGCATACTACAAATAATGAGCATCTCCCCTGCTACTCAAGTCCCCAAAAAGGGGTCCATACCTATTTGAAAAACACTGGTGTAGAGCCAATAAAACTGATTCTGATGTATCTCTTTTGAGATCTGTCTGTTTCTGTCTCTCCCTCTGTGTCTCTCTCTCTCTGTGTCTCTAACACTGCCAGCTGTTCACAATAGTTCCCCACTTGGACAGTCCTGTCTGTGCCGGTTGAGAGAGAGAGATTTATAATTGATTCCTACACTGCAAAAACTGAAATCTAAGTAAGATTAAATATCTCAAATAAGGGTGATATTTGCTTATTTTCTGTCTGATAAGATAATTCTTCTCACTAAGCAGATTTTATGTTAGTGTTTTACTTGTTTTAAGTGTTTTGGTCCTAAATTATCTCAGTAAGATATTACAGCTTGTAGCTGAGATTTTATGACCTATATTGAGTAAAACATGCTTGAAACTAGAATATCAACTGTTGCAAAGCTGTGTCATCAACACTAACAAGTAGAAAACTGCTTTTTTAAAGTAATAATATCTTATTTTAAGCATGAAATAAAAAATCATGACTGACACGATCGTGTCTCATAATTAAAACAGATGACAGCCAAATGGACTTTGCTGTTTTATTTTCAATGAAACAATAGAAAATACATACTCGCATAGTAGTACAGTTGGCACAGTACATTAAACTGACAGTTAATATTTAAACATTTAACATTTCAAACTATTTTGAACAGAAATAGTACATGCACATTCAGATAAATTATTCAAAATTACAATTAAAAAAACGTGGCTGGGGGCCGGGCTCTGTGTGTGTGTGTGTGTGTGTGTGTGTGTGTGTGTGTGTGTGTGTGTGTGTGTGTGTGTGTGTGTGTGTGTGTGTGTGTGTGTGTGTGTGTGTGTGTGTGTGTGTGTGTGTGTGTGTGTGTATATATATATATATATATATATATATATATATATATATATATTCCTCACGCGCTAATTGACTGAAAGAGCACGCACTTGGCGCGATGATGTCATGTTATGGATGGGAAAATGCATTTTTAGACAATATGATTTGCCTGAGCGGCTAGGAGACCCCGAGAGTAACAAGCGGTTGTATTGTTGCCTTTCCATTAAGAACAATAAACTAGTTTTTAGTATAAGTTTGCTGGTTTCAAGAAATGTAATGCCGAGCGCATATCATTATGTCAAGATAATGGCACTAGCGTTTACTTAATTTAAGAATATTTTTCAACATATTGAGAAAAAAGTTCTAATTTTTTATTTTATATCAAAAAAAGTGCACATGTTATTAGTGAGAATATACTTATTTTAAGGTATTTTTGGGTTCATTGAGGTTAGCTAATTTGACTTGTTTTTGAAAGTCTTGACAAGCCAAATTTTCTTGTTCTATTGGCAGATAATTTTCCTTAGTTCAAGTACAATACCCCTAATTTTTGTTTCTGTTTTTGAACACTGACTTTTTGCAGTGTACTTCCTACTTTTGAAACATATAAAAAAATACTTATATTTCACTGTGCGTCATTTTCTAGTGATAGATGAGGTGTGGCGAGAGCAAACCCTGTGCAGACTGTTAAATGTGGTGGATCTGCCTGTATTGGAGAGAGTGCTTCAGTACACTCAATCTCAGCCAATGACTCCCAGTAACCCTGACCCGATCTACACCAGCAACCACATTGACAGACAGATTCTGAAGGCCTTCAGGGACTCTCAGTATGTTGTTTTGTATATCAATCACCATGAGACAACAGAATTACCGGTATGTTTGTATTTGTAATTTTACATTTAACGTCCATGTCATGTTCTGTCAACTTGCAGAGATGATGAATGGCTTTGTGCAGCCCTGGACTGTCTGGACTTCCTTCCCGACGAGCCAGTAGTAAAGCTGAGCCGGGAGCTGCCTTTCTCGTTCCCTCAGGAGCAGCAGAGCACTGAGCAAGTGGAAGCCGATGGCGACACTCCAGGGAAGTAATAGCACAAGCAGCAAATGGCCGCATGGAGTTTGCTGATGATATTTCCATGAATCATGTTCAATGTCTCCTTTCAGGAAGTAAATGTCTCTCCCAATCATGTACAGCTCAGTGTGAGTTGTTGTATGAGACACTGGCGAGACACTACAGCAACACAGATTGTAGACCCCCGCTACTTCCTGAGCAAATGACTGATGTCTACACAGCAATTACTGAGATGATTGGTAGGAACTCAGACTTTATTGAGAAAGAAAAACCTATTCGGTGCCTGTTTTCCTCCAAGTTTGCGTGTACTAAAACAAGTGCAAGCTTGATAGCACACACAAAGATGATCATCTAAACATGTGCAGAGTGGATTGCGTCTGTTAAGTGAGCAGAATAAGGCGTGCAATCCATTTTGCCTCTTGGTCTTTATTAATTTGCAGAATACATGCGGAATAGCAAAACGCCCTCAATACTCAGAGGGGGGGGGGCGGGGGGGGGCAAATATTCAGCACGCGCATTGTGATTTATCAACACTCATCACCGATTTACAATAACTTTTGAGTGTTTTATTTAGCACCTCTGAAAAGTAAGTGCACACTGACACAGTTCCACAAACAGCTGCAAGAATGAGAGCTCGCACTGTGCTGGAGTCGGAAAGACTGACGAGAAAGTGTGTGTGTGTGTGTGTGTGTGTGTGTGTGTGTGTGTGTGTGTGTGTGTGTGTGTGTGTGTGTGTGTGTGTGTGTGTGTGTGTGTGTGTGTGTGTGTGTGTGTGTGTGTGTGTGTGTGTGTGTGTGTGTGTGTGTGTGTGCGTGCTTGTATTTCTACCCTTCTTGAGACATCAACAAGGAAAAGTACCTACCATATGAGGACCGGTGAACAAGTAACAAGTTAGGACATAAATCATGGTCCCTACCATCAAAATTAGGGTGGTCCCAAAAAGGAAGGATTTTTCAAATTGACTGTGTGTCGCTTTTAAAAGTGCTCCCACTCTGGTCAACATATGTAATAAGAGTGTGTAAGAAATTGAAATGCGCTCCCTTTGGCCAAAATTAATAAAAAATAAATAAATAGATATGTATATAGAGACATACTGTAATAACTTGAAGTAAATAATGAAGATTAAAAAACAATTTTAAAAAAATATATATATAGCTAAAACCTTACCTTTTTTTTATATTTGCATAGTATGTACAGTATATACTGTATTATTAATGTTGTAAATACAAATCTTTATATAATCTAGAAAAGGTGGTCCTAAAGATGTAGGCATTTTTCAGAGGTCTCAAGAAGATAATACACACACACACACACACACACAAGTGTGTGTGTGTCGACCTATTTGCATGATCTGTCAGAAACAAAAAATAAGTAGTAGACATATCGTCTATAGAGTAACATCCTTTTATAATTTTACAGTCGCAGGCTGGGTGAGTTGAGCCAGGGTCTGATTAAAACCTATTCAATAGATATGTTTTGGTGTCTCCTGGAGTTTTGTTTTTTTCAATGGCGTTTAGAATATACTGTATATTATTAACATATCTTCTAAAACAACTCCTTTAATTATGCATTTTGTGTGTCTTGAGCACAGTAAGTGCAGCCTCTCTGCAGCACACAAAAAAAGTGGGTTTCATTGTGGATGCACTGGACTGCTTCTAAAATGCCCGTAAAAAGTGGTACATGCTGACTGCTGCTTGTTTGATAGCAAAACGACGCAGGTACGAATGTGATACCATGAATGTGCAGCAAATGATTGTGGTGAAAGCTGCGTAGTACACGCAATATACTCATTTAAATAAAGTGGTCTGCACTAGTTATGGCACTTGTAATGTTGGCAGATTGCATGCAACACGGCCAATAGTATACACATTTTTATAGATTGCACACACTGTTTTTTAGCACATGGTATTTAGATCTTAGTAAATCAGGCCCCTTTCATTTCTTACTACTGTTAAATGTATTTATTCTTTCCATTTTGACAGTACTGTACTGCATGCAATTGAATATATTTAAAACCGTATTATCGATAAAAGAGCCTTTTTATTTTCCTTCTTAAAACCAAGTCCCTCTTTCCTTTGTTCTTTTTCTTGTCAATCTTGCCCATTCCTAGTGAACGCAAAATTGGTCACAGCGCTTGAAGCTCTCCAGCTGTGCCTGAAGCTGCTGCCACTTAACTGCAGAGAGGAGCTGCGTCGGCTTCTTCATTTCATGACAGTAGCTGCTGAAGCACAACACATCAAGCTGGAGACGGAGGTGCGTTTGGTAGTGTGATTTGATGACTGTGTGTGTGATTTGCGCCGAGGATTTTTTAAATATGAAATACATTTTAATCTTGGTTTATTTTAAATGTTAAAAAAGTATATATTGTAATGTAGCATATTTTCATTATGATTCAAATGGTTTAACATTCCTCGTAAGTGAAAATTGCTAAATTTGCACATTTCCTGATCAAATACAGGGAAGAAACCTAAGCTCTGAGTTCAATACACACTTACTTACAAATACTGTACAGGGCATACTGTAAATCTGAAGAGATTTACTCTATGAGAGCAATGTGCTGAATGCTGGGGGCGCATGGCTGTTTGAGTTTGTCAGTATGCTGCAATATAACATTGGCAGGAAAAATTAGATCATGACTTAAAGTAGTCAATGTAAATGTGACTTTTTTTAATAACTTTATTGAAATGGTTTCACACAATTAAACAATGTCCGGTCTTTTAACATTGCTTCTTTTTTTTTTAAAGAAACAATAATCCCTTTCAATGTCATATACTGTATATAAGAAGTAAGAATGACAACAAAAACATTTTCAAATACCTCCCATCTCTGCATACTTTTATGCATACAAAAATCATGATTAACAAAATCATACTCATCCTAATTGTACAGCATATCATACTCATTATTTCATGATTTAAGTAGAGATGGTGTGCTTAAAGGGGAACTGCACTGTTTTTTTTTTGCCTATCGTTCACAATCATTATGAAAGACATGACAATGAATGTTATTTTTTTTTAATGCATTCTAAATAATAAATAAATGCGATCAAAAGTCTGCTTACAAAGGAGCTTATAGGAGCCATTCATTTCTGCCTACAGAACCCCTACATCCAAACACCTCCATTGAGGTTTTATATACATGATGTAAGTATATATGTAATGTAGTAACGAGCACATTTATGATAACATTTAATATTTACGTATTTTGATCATATTAAACATATGCGCTTCATGTTTGCTTTTTTTTCTTCATCGCTGATTAATAATCACTGCAGACTTCATGAGAGCCAACAAATATAATAAAACATCACTTACTGTACAATGTCTGCTGTCATTTAGATGTCGACTGATAGGATGTTCGTATATTCCTGTTTAGTTGAAAAATGTCTCTTAACCCTCGCAAAAACGGGGTCGGAGAGACGAGTGCTTTTTGTGACGTTCTCGCCAGTTCCAGGTCCTAAATGGATGTCAGTGTCCCAACTTGTCAGATTATATCCTCAGCCATCTACTTTTCAGGTGAGATGCATGATTTATGATCGACAATAAACTTCCAGGGAAGCCAGGAAACAGCAGACCACTCGATGATGTAAACATAGCGACACACGGTAGTGATCACGGCGCCCCTATAATAACAATATCACTAATACTTGGTTAATGTTCAAATCACAAAATGTAAATGGAGTATTGCTGGCGCTTTTTGAATGGTTATCTGATTTTTTGGGCGGAATATAGGACTTCCCATTGGCTCTGCTGTAAGCAGACTTTTATTTATGTTTTTGTTTAATATTTACAATGCATTAAAAAGAAATCCATCTATCATCATGCCTTTAATAATGATTGTGAACGATAGGCAAAATTTAAAAAAAAGGGCAGTTCCCCTTTAAGTGTAACATATTTTATTCTTGCTAATCAGACAATACAACACAGAGAAATCATAAGGTGAAGCATGCAGTTTCTCATCCTTACCATGAAGAGATGGGCTGGCAGGTGCTTGTTGCTACCGTCTTTTCTTAAACCGAGGCACAACTCTCTGGTGGCTAAAAAGTTCAAAACAAGACTACACACTGCAAAAACAGATACTTAAAACAAGCCTAAGTTATTTCAAAAAGAGAATTTTTTTTCAAGCCCAGAAAAATGTGCTTGCCTAGAATTCTTAAAACTAGATTTTACTTTTGACTTTAAGAATTAAAGGAGTCCGAAAATAGGAAACCAGGCCTGACTTAGAATTACTCTTAGATTTATTTTATTATCATTCAAATTTGAACTTTACAGTACAGATAGTTGCAGCTGTAAAAACAAAAAAAATGCACTGATTTGTACTAAAGTGTGTTTATGACCTTTACGTTTCCCCAAAGCTATAGGATCTTGGGCCTTAACAGTTTAAAATTAATTTATAACAATTAGTTAAGAAAATGTTACCATTATACCAACTAGTTGATGCTGGGAAAACATGTCTGTTATAAAGGCATTAAACGCAACCATATTAAGTTGTTATCCTTCAAATTTAAGGAAGATGCATTATAAGTTGGAGAGCCTCATATTTTGTCCTCATTTTAAGCAGGAATTCATTATAGGTTGCATCATTGTTTTTTTTTTTACTTCATATCTGCCTGATAAATCTAAACATGTTTTTCTGTCATTTTTCCTGTAAATGTCCTGCTTATTGCACTTTTTGTACGCACCTTGTGCTGTATATTAACCTTTCATGTTGTATGCAAAGCACGTTATCCCTGATCTGTCTTTTTTGTTCTTTGTATTCAACATGAACAAATATGTAAAACATGTAGGTGGAAAACCGACTTGTAGTGAAGACATCGTTTTCCACGGCCATCCTGAACTGCAAGGCACTGTCCAAGGAGAGAGAGGATCTGATGCTGGTATTCATGCTCAGCAACAAAAAGGACATCTTTAAGGTAGAGAACGCCTGACAGAATACTTCAATGCATTTTTAACAAGCGTTTCTACAATTACATGCAAAATCACTTTTTGAAAAAAAAAATATTGCTCAAGAAATACATTCCTGTTTTTGCAAAGTAATAAAACATATTTTACATTTGTGTCAGGATGTTACTGAAGAAGGTTTGGCATTGAAAGGTCAAACCATGTCTAATTGCATCATTATTTCTAAGGCCTTTATACACGTTTGTTCTTTTTGTGCCAGATACCAGGAACTCTGCACAAAGGAGTGAGTGCTAAACTGGCTGACCTCGTTCGTGAGAAACCGCCCGATGTTGCTGGTGAATGTCTGTTTTATGACTAGGAAAAGCACTAAAAATAAAATAGATGAAATACTGTAAGACACCTGTGTCAAACTCAAGGCCAGGGAGCCCTGGGAGTAATATACTGTACGTCAAAGTACCTTATATATTTTCTTACTAGATGTATTTATTCTTTCCATTTTGACAGAAAGAAAATACATGTACTACATGCAACTGCATATATTTTGAACTGTATTATCTAATAATGCAACAAATATTATATTATCATACATTACAAACATATTTTGATAAAATAAATACTTAAAAATCTGCTTGACTCATGATTTTAAAGCAACTTATCCATTAAATTGTACACTGTAAAAATGATAACACATTTTACGGTAAAAACTGTTAACTCAGTCGGCAAAAACAAACAAACAGTGGTACCGGTTTTGGTTTTTTTCTTTTACAGTTAACACCATAAAAAAATAACCATAGATTTTACCGTAAAAACAGTGGTATTGTTTTTACATTAACAGCAATACACCATAAAAAACAACCACTGCTTATTCATTTACAGTAATACATCATAAAAAAAACAAGACCCGTAGATTTTACCGTAAAAAACAGCAGTGTCGTTTTCCATTTGCAGTAATACACCAGAAAGAAACAACCGCAGATTTATCCGTAAAAAACAGTGGTACCATTTTTCCATTCATAGTAATACACCGTAAAAACACAAACTATAGAATTTACTGTAAAAACAGTGAACTGTTTTTCCATTTACAGTAATAAACCATTAAAAAACAACCCTAGATTTTACCGTAAAAAACAGTAGTACCATTTTTCCATTTACAGTAATACACCGTAAAAACAAGAACTGTAGATTTTGTTGTAAAAAACAGTAGTACCGTTTTTCCATTTATAGCTGTAAAACCATCGTAATTTTACAATAAAATTATGCTAACTGAGCAGCCAGTTTGTTTGTTTTACAGTATTAAGTTAAAGTACCAATGATTGTCACACACACACTAGGTGTGGCGAAATTATTCTCTGCATTTGACCCATCACCCTTGATCACCCCCTGGGAGGTGAGGGGAACAGTGGGCAGCAGCGGTGGCAGCGCCCGGGAATCATTTTTGGTGATTTAACCCCCAATTCCAACCCTTGATGCTGAGTGCCAAGCAGGGAGGTAATGGGTCCCATGTTTATAGTCTTTGGTATGACTCGGCCGGGGTTTGAACTCACAACCTACCGATCTCAGGGCGGACACTCTAACCACTAGGCTATACGTGTATAAGTGTAATGATATCATGAGGCGAACCCTCATACATTTATATTCACGTGTTATTCACATTAACAAACGGCTCTTTAAGGGCAGCCATGACTGTGATGTCCCTCAATGACAAAGGAGTTTGACTACTCTGCTATAAGATCTCAATCATGTCTAAAAAGTATGGTCCCTTACTGTGCAGGACTATACAGTACCTCTGGAAATTCTCAATTCATTCACTCCAATATTATTTACCTAGTGTTACTCTAATTAAGGCAAGTTTGAAACGATGAGTACAGGTTTTGTTCCTAATGTTCAATTTTGTTGTTCTTTAGAATGCCTGGTTTCCAGTGGGACTTCTACCGACACTACCAATAACACAACAAAACAAGAACTTTGGACTTTGCTCCACAGCATTCATCTGGATACAAAGATCTCAGCCAAGGAGAGAAAGCGCCTACTCAGACAGTTTTATCAAGCCCACCCAGAAATATTTAATAAGTATTTCGGTGAATCTGCTGTTAATGTGCTGTAGCTTTGCACATCAGTGGCTTGTTTTTTTCATATTAATCTTTTTTTTTTTTAAAGTGCTGATTAGCTTGCAGCCCATGTCCAATCTGTGGATATTGTATATTGTTTTTCAGCCTTTTTAAAAGAAGAAATGAAAAAAATAGATACACATATTAAAGTGGCCCCTCAGATCCTTACATTTTTCAGTATACAGTAAAAAAATGTTTGGACATCTCTGACCAATAGAAACCATCATTAATATAATTGTAAATATGTTTGTCTTTGTTTACATGTACACTTTTGTGTTTTGTTTGGAAATTAATCTAAATAAAGAAATATATATTCATGAAGATGCATTTCGTTATGCTTCGGGTTGAGGTTATGGCTTAATGGTGTAGTTATTTCAAACATGCATACATGGCTACATTTAAGTAAAGTTTTACCTCAACTTAGGAGCTTTATTGGTTTTGTGAGGGAGATCGTAACTCAAAACATTTCCATCTCAGGTCAACATCACCCATTGAAAATCATCTAAATCAGCTCAATTGAAGTTCCGTTGGACCCCAAAACTGCACAATTTTAACATGTAACCTGCCTTTTAAAAATAAAACTCACTTTTAGACAAGACTTGTTAAGTACAACTACAGTAGTTTTATGAATGAATGCAATAATGTACAATATATACCTTAGAGAGCGGACTTCTATCTACTTTGCAGCTGCTTGTCCATCAAATACATAATGTCATTCTTCTCTATATTTCGATGAATACATGTCCGCTGTTTAGATACTATTGCTGCACCAACTGGCGGGGTTGTAACTTAAAACATAAGAAATTGCAGAGAGACAGCTCTTATCTCAAAGCACTCTTTAGTTGAGGTACCACTGTACATATTATGGTTACTGTTTTTACATTTCAACATGTCCAAAGAGAAGTAGGAAAAAGCACAGCCTTTTAAATCCCACTCATTGACCATGTCATAGAAATTACTTAGAATGTGATTATATCCTGTGTTCATATTTGTACTTTGAAAAAAAAATGGTTTGTAGCTTTTACACAGGGATGGGTGGTAACGAGCTTCAAGTAGCGACGCTATGTAGCTTAACAACATTTTTCAGTAGCGTGGCGGTACCGATTCTTGTAGCTTAGCTATTTTAGACCCATGGAGCGACGTAGCGTCCATAACAGCTACAAAGAGAGAAAATGGACTGCAAATACATCGCATGCATTGCCACTTATAAATGGAGGAACTCCATGATGATTGGTTGGTTTACATATGATGAGTCATGATTGGCTGAGGTTAGGGAAAAACATTACGGCAGGCCAATCAGGGGCAAGATAGGGCGGGTCATGACGCTTTAAAACCAGGAAGCAAAATCATAACATACTGCCAACTGCGTGGCAGAAACCACATCAGGCAAGGGTCTTGTTTAAAAAACGATGATTCTTCCAGGGTGCATCAACAGGCCATTGAATTGACTTTTATTGAATTAACATTATTTTCAACATTTTATAGACGTTTTGTTTTGTTGTGGCTAACTTGACAGCTGTGTGAGCAAACCACTCAGGAAGTGTCAATACCGATTGATGTTTTTTCCCTTGGCCTCAGTCTGGACCCCCTCTCCAGGGGCCCAGGCTTAGACCGATTTTATTTTTTATTTTTTTTATCACCCCCCCCCATAATTTACCTGTACCTCACCTTTTTTGTAAGGGGCGCCGGAAGTTGGCAGACCCGTCAGCGATCCTGTTCTGTCTCCCTGTAATGTTTGTCTGATCTTGAATGGGATTGTGCTGAAAATGTTAATTTCCCCTCAGGGATTAATAAAGTATTTCTGATTCTGATTCTGATTCTGATGACCTCATCCTGCTTAGTTAACACTGTTAACTTTTACATAAGATTAAAAGTTACATAGGATTCCAATCCTGGCACAAAAATATGTTCACTTTTATTGATTTTCAAAAATATGTTCACTTTTATTGATTTTCGTTCATGTAAAGATGGAGATTGTTAATGTCTGTTTTGTAAGAAAATGTTACACACTTTTGCCTTGGCCAAGTTATTGTCATTTCGCCACTATGGTTTCTGTTGAAAGTTTTTTATAATGTGCTGAAAAGTCCCCATTCCAAAAGAATATACCTATACAGTTGTGGGCAAAAGTTTACATGCACTTGTAAAGAACATAATGTCATGGCTGTCTTGAGTTTCCAATAATTTCTACAACTCGTATTTGTTTGTGATAGAGTGATTGGAGCACATGCTTGTTAGTCACAAAAAACATTCATGAAGTTTGGTTCTTTTATGAATTTATTATGGGTCTACTGAAAATGTGACCAAATCTGCTGATTGGTCACATTTTCAGTTATTTAATGAATTTATTATGGGTCTACTGAAAATGTGACCAAATCTGCAGATTTGGTCACATTTTCAGGAAGGAACCAAACTTCATGAATGTTTTTTGTGACCAACAAGTATGTGCTCCAATCACTCTTATCACAAAAAAATAAGAGTTTTAGAAATTATTGGAAACTCAAGACAGCCATGACATTATGTTCTTTACAAGTGCATGTAAACTTTTGACCACGACTGTATTTTGTTTTTTATTTATTATTATGATTACTTTTAATAATAGTGTTTAACTTAATTTGTTCCCAGTGTTTTCCCCCTCATTTTGTACACACGGTACCGCAACTTTGCTAGTTAAAAGAAATTTTACGATGTTAAAAAGCCAGACAGAGGGCATGTTTCCAATTTGTGTTTATTATAATGCATAATCAAACAGAGCATTTATTCTCTGCCTGTTTTGTTTGGTGGAAAATTTTACATTACATTGAGATTAGGGATGTGCGATAATGGCTTTTTGCCGATATCCGATATTCTGATATTGTCCAAATCTTAATTACCGATACCAATATCAACCGATACCGATATATACAGTCGTGGAATTAACACATTATTATGCCTAATTTGGACAACCAGGTATGGTGAAGATAAGGTCCTTTTTTTTTTAATTAATAAAATAAAATAAGATAAATAAATTAAAAACATTTTATTGAATAAAAAATAAAGTAAAACAATATAAAAACAGTTACATAGAAACTAGTAATTAATGAAAATGAGTAAAATTAACTGTTAAAGGTTAGTACTATTAGTGGACCAGCAGCACGCACAATCATGTGTGCTTACGGACTGTATCCCTTGCAGACTGTATTGATATATATTGATATATAATGTAGGAACCAGAATATTAATAACAGAAAGAAACAACCCTTTTGTGTGAATGAGTGTAAATGGGGGAGGGAGGTTTTTTGGGTTGGTGCACTAATTGTAAGTGTATCTTGTGTTTTTTATGTTGATTTAATAAAAAAAATAAAAAATAAAAAAAATACGATACCGATAATAAAAACAACGATAACGACAATTTCCGATATTACATTCTAAAGCATTTCTCGGCAGGCCGATATTATAGGACATCTCTAGTTGAGATAAATATTTATAAACGTATAGGTAGTGTTGATGTAGCAAGTTTCTTTTTGGTGTGTAGCTTTTCTTTCTCACTGGCACTCATCGAGGGCGGACGCTACCCTTTCCTCTCCCTTATCTCTCCTGCTTGCTTCTTTGTCTTGTCTTGTCTTAACTTTCTTATTGCCTCTTTTTGCACTGCTCTCCAAATCTAAACATTGGAACTAATTAACTGGCCTTAACGAAATTGACAAGATCTTGGGTTTGGGGGAACTTGCTTGTTGTGTGTTTGTTGCTGGACACATGACGGACTCTTGGGAGAAGAAGGAGTGCCGCGTGCCTGGCGACCCTTAAAGTCAAGGAAGTGAAGATATCCACGTATTTGGAATTATGACAACAGGACATCTGCTGATTGGAGTAAGCGTTGCACTGGTTTGTCGACAAATTGGAAGTTGCTGGCAGTCTTCAAAGTACCCCAAAGCTGCCACAAAGGATTGGAGGACGCGGGAAAAACAGTGGACACTCTTGTGATTTGGATAACATCGGACTGTCTGCCCCGCAGGAAGAATTTGAATTTGAGGATGAGTCATAGACAACTTAAAGTGAAAAGCTCATTTTATTTTCACTCGCATACAAAACATTCTAACTTGGATTGTTTCCCTGGCTTCGAGACTCTCCCGAAAGACAGTGCAGCGAAGACACAACAAACTCCCTTCTTGTCTCTCATGGGCACGCACTTGTTGATGTTGACTTTGGACTGACTATCGGCTGCACGACACCAAGGTCGAGGAACAGAGACACGCGGCAGGCTTTCGCACACAAATATATACGCCACACGCACATACCCCACCCCCCATTCAACGCCCTTGATGCGAATCCCTTAGTGGTGATGGATGGCTGGGCAGCGCCTGAAGAGCTGCAGCCTGCCACTGTGGCCCCCACTCCCTCCCCTCTGTTGCAAGTCTCGAGATGTATGTTGTAATATGTATATGTGCTTTGCTATGGAGGTTTTTTTCCCACTCCAGACAGGGCCCCCTTAGGAGCCCAGTCTAGATTGTATATTTTTACTCATCCCCCCCTCAGCGTTTACCTTTTTCCCATCTTTTACGGGGGGGGGCTTGTGGCGAACCATCAGCGTTCCTGTTCTGTAACCCTGTACACTGTTTGTTTGCCTCATCTTGAACGGGTTTGTGCTGAAAACAAAGTTTCATTGTACTTGTGCATTGACAATAAAGACCTACCTACCAATCTTGCTACAATTTTGTGGGGATAGCTTCACTTCTAGCATGGCTACATTTAGCTTAGCTTTTACTACATTTTCCAAGTCGCTTAAAAATAATAAATAAAGGTGTAAGAGTTGACAACCGTATTTGGCAACTGTTATATCTTCGTAATGAATGCACTGCACAGGAATTGTTCTTAGTTGTTGTTTTCTCCTTGTAGCACACACACACACACACACACACACACACACACAAAACTTGACACACTTCTTCTAATGCCAACTGACAGAGGCAAAGAGTGCGCCCTCTTTGATTGATTGATTGAAACTTTTATTAGTTGATTGCACAGTACGGTACATATTCCGTACAATTGACCACTAAATGGTAACACCCCAATAAGTTTTTCAACTTGTTTAAGACGGGGTCCACGTTAATCAATTCATGGTATTGAATTGATTGGCCTATCTCTTATAAGTATAATTATCTCTCAAGGGAGCCAACAGTAATGTATACATATTACATACATAAGTAGGCTAATAAAAGATTATCTACGATACCACAGTAACAATTACAGAATGTAATGGTACCTTAATGATAAAAGAGTAAGTGTAAACCGTGAGTACAGGAGTAAAATTAACACATTACTTAAAAACATCAATTTTTGTTGGGACTTTTCAGTTAACAATTGCCCAGCCACACATCAATAGTAATTATTTTATATATGTATATGTATGTATGATTGTAATATATTTTTCAAGTCGACATATTACATACCCAATTATTCCCAAAATTCAATAAATACAATTTAAAATTATTAATGGAACATACCCTTCAAATGATTTTTTGAAAACTTAAATGGAGGTTGATGGCTGTTATGTCTGTGGAGCTGTAGAGGATGTCAATCATCTGTTTGTGGAATGTGAGAGTGTACATGTGTTTTGGGAGGAGATCAGAGATTGGCTGAGGGACAAGGGTGTGGAGATGACCCCATTCTCTATAGAAAAGATCAAATTTGGTATTTTTATAAACGACTGTAACATAGAAATGTTTGTCAACATTATTATGCTCAAGGCAAAACATTTTCGACATAAATGTGGATTTTTGAAATTAATATCTGTCTATTACCTGACACCTTCTGTTAGCTACTTCTCTTTGTTTTTAATGTCTATTTTCTATTTTCTGCTGGATTTTCTCCCTTATTTTATGCTGCAGCTGTCACATATACTGTAATATTGTACATGGTAATTGTTATATATTGTATATATGATATAGACATAATATAATATAATATATCAGTATATATAATATACTGTACATATATTATGTAAATATTACGTATGTATGTTATAATTTATATTGCTATATTTAGTCTATTTATACCTGCATTGTCCTTTCCATCCTTACACTTTCCATCATTGTAACTGAGCTACAGTGTGGAACAATTTCCCTTGTGGATCATTAAAGTTTGTCTAAGTCTAAGTCTAAGTCTAAGTAAGGCCTACATTTCCTAATAAGCTCCAGTGACCCCCTGTAACCCCGAAAGGGACAAGCGGTAGAAAATGGATGGATTTACAATTACAATTTACAATTATCAATCAAATCTTGGAGAATGATTAAGAGTACAAAAACCCTTAAATTTATATATCTGTTAAAAACATCTAAATTGATCTAGGTAGCCCTTTTTGTCTTTTGTTTTTGTTTTTTTCATATTTTTTATTATTATTATTATTATTTATTCATATTTAATACTCTATCTGTATTTGCTTTTGTTTTCTTCCCTTGATGTTGAAAGTGCCTTGACTTTTGTGTGAATTATAAATGTATGTTTGTTGTTCAATAAAAAAAATTAAAAAATAAAATAAAATAATAATAATTATTATTATTATTATTAGATGTATATATATATATATATATATATACATATATATATATATATATATATATGTATATATATATATATATATATATATATATATATATATATATATATATATATATATATATATATATATATATATATATATATATATATATATATATATATATATATATATATATATTAGGGCTGTGAATCTTTGGGTGTCCCACGATTCGATTCAAAATCGATTTTTTTTTTCAATTCAACACGATTCTCGATTCAAAAACTATTTTTCCCCGATTCAAAACGATTCATTCATTCAACACATAGGATTTCAGCAGGGTCTACCCCAGTCTGCTGGCATGCAAGCAGAGTAGTAGATTTTTGTAAAAAGCTTTTATAATTGTAAAGGACAATGTTTTATCAACTGATTGCAATAATGTAAATTTGTTTTAACTATTAAATGAACCAAAAATATGACTTATTTTATCTTTGTGAACATATTGGACACAGTGTGTTGTCAACCTTATGAGATGTGATGCAAGTGAAAGCCACTGTGACACTATTGTTCTTTTTTTTAATTTTTTTTATGAATGTCTAATGATAATGTCAATGAGGGATTTTTAATCACTGCTATGTTGAAATTGTAACTAATATTGATACTGTTGTTGATAATATTCATTTTTGTTTCACTACTTTTGGTTTGTTCTGTGTCGTGTTTGTGTCTCCTCTCAATTGCTCTGTTTATTGCAGTTCTGAGTGTTGCTGGGTCGGGTTTGGTTTTGGAATTGGATTGCATTGTAATGGTATTGCTGTGTATTGTTTTGTTGGATTGATTAATTGAAAAAAAAAAGAAATAAATAAAAACAATTTAAATGAATAAATAAAAATAAAAAATCGATTTTTTAAAAAATGAGAATCGATTCTGAATCGCACAACGTGAGAATTGCGATTCGAATTCGAATCGATTTTTTTCCCACACCCCTAATATATATATATATATATATATACCGGTAATGTGTGTATATTTCGAGTCGACTGGTGATGACGAGAGTGAAGTAAATGGAGTGGAAGGGACTTGGGCGTGACGTCACGCTAGCCACACCCAAACCCGGAAGTGTTCAACGTCAAACGGATACTATTTGGGTAAATATCTATTTTTCTGGATGAAACAAGTCTCTCAAGAATAAAACACGTAGCGTGGCCGTGGGGAACATACTAGTGTAACCGTGGCAGACTTGAGGAAATAACTGCGTATTTTCTCTGTTGTTGTTGTTGCTGCTGCTGCTGCTGCTGCTGCGAAATTGTGGTCTGGAGCTAACGTGGGAGCTATTTTGACTCCAGGAGACATCTGCCAATAAGGTTAGTGACGTTGCCATGGATACGATCACAAAGATGTTTTTGTGTCGTTTGTGTCGCTAGCGTCACTGTCACGCCACTCATCTTAAAGATGACAGAAATCCATCACTTTCTTTTTGACTATTATTGCAAGGCTTAGGAACAGAATTGTACCCCAAAAAGATGATCATACCATACAATATCGTCATTTAAGGACAGTACAAGTCACTATACCTGCTATCTGGCATCCTGCAGAGAAGCTAGCATGCCAAATGAAACTGACCACGTCGAGGGTGGAGGAGGCAAGGAGTCTGAGGAGAGTACCCAGGACATTCCAAAGCAGACTGTGAGGAAGAGGGTCAGAACAAACACCCCTAGTCCACACCGAGGCTCAGACACTCCACAAGGTGAGAAATAGTCCAATTTCCACATGAACCTGATTTCTATCAGCACTGATCAAATTCCAACCCTCCAAAACAATAACACTACTTTGTCTAAATTGTATGTTGGGCGACGCCATACAATTTCTGTCCAAACACAGAAATGATTTAAAACCAAAACCAAAAAGACACGGACGCCATGAAACCCATGCAAAGGGGAAATGCTGCAAATGAAAAAGACTGAAATGACATACATACATGTTTGCGAGATCAAACAAATGCAAAGGAAACATGCTGCAAATGCTGAAATCACACTTGATGGTATAGAGCAGGGGTGCCCAAAGTGGGACCTTGTTTCAGTTTGCCCGCTAAAGGGTGGAGGCTTGCCAAATTCAATACACAGTGTTGGCGTTAACAGCGTTTTGCTGTCTTTTTATGCATTTAAATCAGAAAGGAGGTGAAAGTGTTACCAACCTGTCTTTTTCAAGAACATTTTTTTGGAGGTTTTAAGACAAAATGTGAGACAAATGAATGCTTTGCAAGTCCATCCCATCCATCCATTTTCTACCGCTTGTCCCTTTTGGGGTCGCGGGGGGTGCTGGAGCCTATCTCAGCTGCATTCGGGCGGAAGGCGGGGTACACCCTGGACAAGTCGCCACCTCATCGCAGTGCTTTGTAAGTCAAGTTTTCAATATTGGTAACTGTTATATTACAGTAAAAAGAGATAACATACGTTTTAGATATTGCCAGTTATTGGATGACTATTTCATGGATCATCATTATCTTAATATTAGCATCATAACTTCTTTAGAAACCACAAAAACAACTGTTTAGGGTCGTTTTTGTTTCTTGGTTGCATATTCCACTGTGGTGTGAGTGAGTGACTGTAAGAAAAGCTCCGACACTCTTGGAAAGCAAAATTGTTTGGTGCTACATGCATACTTGCCAACCTTGAGACCTCCGAATTCGGGAGATGGGGGGGGGGGGGCGTGGGGGTAGCGGGGGTGTATATTGTAGCGTCCCGGAAGAGTTAGTGCTGCAAGGGGTTCTGGGTATTTTTTTCTGTTGTGTTTACGTCGTGTTACGGTGCGGATGTTCTCCCGAAATGTGTTTGTCATTCTTGTTTGGTGTGGGTTCACAGTGTGGCACATATTTGTAACAGTGATAAAGTTGTTTATACCTCCACCCTCAGTGTGACCTGTATGGCTGTTGATCAAATATGCCTTGCATTCACTTATGTGTGTGTAAAAGTCGCATATAATATGTGACTGGGCACGGCACGCTGTTTGTATGGAGGAAAAGCGGGCGTGACGGCAGGATGTAGAGGACGCTAAAGGCAGTGCCTTTAAGGCACGCCTTGTTTATATTTGCCGGGTCAAATTATTAATAATTAATTATTTATGGACTTCAGCAAGGTGGAAGAGAGGTTAGTGCGTCTGCCACACAATACGAAGGTCCTGAGATCAATACCAGGCTCGGGATCTTTCTGTGTGGAGTTTGCATGTTCTCCCCGTGACTTTGTGGGTTCCCTCCGGGTACTCCGGCTTCCTCCCACCTCCAAAGACATGCACCTGGGGATAAGTTGATTGGCAACACTAAATTGGCCCTAGTGTGTGAATGTGAGTGTGAATGTTGTCTGTCTATCTGTGTTGGCCCTGCGATGAGGTGGCGACTTGTCCAGGGTGTACCCCGCCTTCTGCCCGAATGCAGCTGTGATAGGCTACAGCGACCCCGAAAGGGACAAGCGGTAGAAAATGGATGGTTGGATGGTAGACTTCAAAGTAATGCACTTTCCGGTACAATTTCTTAAATTTTGATTCGCCGAAAGTTTTATCGATCGCAAATACTGCATTTCCGATATTAGGAATCCCGCATGTTATTGTTTTCGTCATGGCGAGCAATAAACCCAAAAAGCGAAGCTGCAATGAAAAGTAGCTTAATGAGCCACTTTTCAGCAAATTGCTCACTTATGAAGATGGAAAGATGTTTTGCACGCCATGTAAAACGGGCTAAAAAAAAAGAACACCTTTACAACCGGCCGGGTGCAATGATTTTCAAAGATCCAGCCTCTCCAGGCGCCAAGAAACACCCTCCAATTTGGGTCCCTACAGTTCCGCTCTTTGGTCGGAATGACGAGGCTGTTGATTTGTTACAACTCTTTATTTATGTTTTCCACAAAGCCAAGCGGACATCCACCTTGCTATTAACACTCCTGAACATGCTAGCGCTCCCTCTCCTAACTTGCCCGCTCACTTACACACATAACTCACCCCACATACCGCCATTCTTAAAGGGGAACACACAGCTTATGGCCATCACAAAGCCAGATATGAAATGCTACAGGCATTGAGTGCCACTGTTTTAAATTATATTGAAATTAACTTGCAAAATTTTAAGTTTGTTGGCATTATTTGCCATGAAAGTGTAGATGTGGCGGTTTTTAAACGACGGATGATCTACATACAGGTGAGAATAATCAATTAGATTTGCCCTGGCACACCATTATCATCATTTCATGACCAAAGCAAAACACTTTTTACACTTTTATACTGAAATAAATACACCTACAACTTATTAAATGAAAATATTTTTAAAAAATACCAGCAGCGGTAAAGTTTAGATCCATGAAGGAAAAAAGAAAGTGAATGAATGTTTATAACTGAATACATTTACTTATGCGTAAAAATTGGTTTTCTTTTGTATTATTTTTTTATGAATTAAGTAACGTTTATGACAGCCTTTTTCCAAAACACAATATAGAATGTGAGATATAACAGGATAATGCATACATTTATAATTTGTTTGCAAAACGCTTACAAAAAAGTTGGACCCCAAAAATTTACTGTGGGACCCCATTTTTTGTCTTGATGGGGTCCCCTGGACCCCATTTTGAAAATTCCTAGCGCCAACACTGAATACATGTTATACTTTTTTGAGCTCACACAATCATTTATGGCATGTACACAAGGCCAACTTGTGCCACCTATCCAGCATGAGGATCTGCGCTACCTTATACTTGGCAGTTCTGTATGGAGTTACACTCCTCAATCATGGTGCTACTGTACGCTTAAAATAGCTATGCTTTGCCCGCAACCCAGTGGCATATTTTTACTTTGGCCCTTTGAGGACAAAAGTTTGGACACCCAATTTATGGAGCTAATGTGTGCGGCGTGGCGAAGTTGGTAGAGTGGCCGTGCCAGCAATCGGAGGGTTGCTGGTTACTGGGGTTCAATCCCCACCTTCTACCATCCTAGTCACGTCCGTTGTGTCCTTGGGCAAGACACTTCACCCTTGCTCCTGATGGCTGCTGGTTAGCGCCTTGCATGGCAGCTCCCGCCATCAGTGTGTGAATGTGTGTGTGAATGGGTGAATGTGGAAATACTGTCAAAGCGCTTTGAGTACATTGAAGGTAGAAAAGCGCTATACAAGTATAACCCATTTATCATTTAAAATGAGTTCAAGTGTTAGACATAATGAAAAACGGTGTATCCTTTTCATTCATTATTTTTGATGGCCTAACACAAAGCATTTTAAAGCACAACAGAAACAATTGTTGTCAATTTTTTAATGTTTGTGGTATTTGTTTACTAGTTTGAAAATGCAGAGCTAGAATGCAGTGCATCACATATTTACCGTAGTAAGACGCTGATCTCATTTAATCCTACCCCATTTCTGTTTCATGGCAATTTCTTACACATTTGTTTGTTCCCTTCCTGCAAACAGTCTGTAACACAAACAATTAAATAATCAGTATAATTCACATGCATATATAGTTCTTAATAAGTTGTGATGCACATAATTTGCTGAATATGTGATCAATTATAGATTATGTCCAATTTATCGATTATGATCAAGATGTTTGTCAGGATTCTTCTTGTTTGTACTTCGTAAACACTTACAACATTTTCTTAAACTGGATCATATCAGTACATTGTTTGACTTATTTGCTTAATCCATTCCATAATGTAACTCAACATGAAGATATACTAAAGGTTTTAAGTGTAGTATGTGCATACAAAATGTTTTAAATAAAAATGTAATTTATATTTATCTTTTGTTGAGAGTAATTGTTTTACATTACCAAGCAGCAGGTTATTGTTAGCTTTGTGCATAATTGCTGAGTCATAGTTTATGAATACACATATAATTTCAATATGTTTAATTCAATAAATAGCGTTTTTTTTTGTTTAAATTTGGTGTGTTCACCCTTGCTTTCAAGCCCATCATAACGGGACTGTCTGTGTAGCTTGTCGTTCCAACTCTGTGCAGTAGATGGCATTGTAACTGCCTCTTGAAGAGAGTATAGCCAACTAAACCACAGGCGCCATGTTTGCTACCAAGGGCGTGCGTGGCGGTGCCTGAAAGCATGCGTTGCGGTCGTTCTGACATTAGTTTTCCTGACAAAATAAACCATAATAATACATAAATACAGTATATAGTTTTAAACATATTCCAGCTAATAAACTTACAATAAAACATGCTTTTATTTCGTCATAATATAATCTTGTGACCGTATTTGATGCATTTTGCTGTTTACATTCATGCGGTGTTTAGTGACCAGCAGGCTAACAAGGTGACGGCGCAATAAATTTAAAAAAAATACATGAACAACCAAAAGAACATATTACCTTCATTTTACCAAAATCTTCATTAGCTTTGGACCAACCATCAAGGAGAAATTGTGGCTTTTGTGTGAAGTATGTCAACTGTGATAGCTGCCTCAATTAATTATTTGTAATCACTGCGCTATAATATGTGTGTGTGTGTGTGTGTGTGTGTGTGTGTGTGTGTGTGTGTGTGTGTGTGTGTGTGTGCCTGTGTGTGTGTGTGTGTGTGTGTGTGTGTATATATACATATACGCATATGTACATAAACATACATAAATATATATAACATTTTTTGTACTTAATTGTTGCCACATACACTACATAATTAATTGACTGTTGATTTTCATATATGTTTGTAATCATGAAAATTAATAATAAAAAACAGTACATCAACTGTGTATAGATATGTAGTAGTAGTAGTAGTAGTAGTAATTTTATTTCAGAACCAGGGGGATCAATATCACAGAAAAAGAAACCATACAACGATAAAACCCAAATAAAAGAAATACAAGCAGAAAAAAAAACAAAAAAAAAACTTGTATTAAAAAATAAAAAACACTCCACAATATTCAATGTCCAGCATATAGGCTTACTCGCCAATGGTTCCACAGACCAGATGAAAATCTGATAGAACTGCGAGTCGGATTATGTATGTATCAATCTTTATTGCAGACCTTAAGATCGATTACACACATAAAAACACAATACAAAACATTAAAAACAAAAAAATAAAAAATTTAAAACCAAACAATAAAACATTAAAAAGAAAACATTAAAAACAAAAAACATAAAGCCCAAATGTCAGTTTCTGACATACAAACATGTGTGCTGATGGTTCCACAGTCCAGATGAGTACCTAACAGAACTGCGAGCAGGGTCCGTTATCACAGTGATTGTCATTTTCAAACTCAGATGCCCTATACATAAACTACATAAGGTTGCGTAAGTCAGACCATTTATGACATTGTTGTCTGACTCAGCTGCCCTACACATTAACCTGTACATGAGATGACGTTAAGTGGCAGAGCATATGCATGTTTACAACGGCAAAAATTAAATTAAGAGATTTTGAATGAGGAAGTGCAGTGTACGCATGGCTCCAGCTGTGGCTATCTCAAAGTTGAAAGCTAACATGGTGCCCTGTTATCATGTGAGTGCCTTTTGACCAATAGTTTAGGAGATTGTCTGAAACCGAGTTTGCCATACTCTTTCATTACACGACTCTGGCCTCTCAAGTCTCAACACACCTCATAAGCATATAACACAGTTAACTTGATTGTGCATTTTAATGCACGATGAATGTGTTCATACTGTAGATAAAACAAACATGTAAAATGTCCATGTTCAGATGTCAAATAAGGTTTAAAAACATCAGCTAATGTTGCACATTTCATCACACCTTTTAAAAAGATAACCAACCTTCCTGTTCTGATTTTTAAAGATGGACATTCCTAAGTTTTGGCTCCCTTGGTAGAGTGGAAAACATACTTTTCTTTCTGTGAACGTGCAGCAATGTTCTCATGCAGTTAATTTTGGGGTTAGTGTGTTTTTTGCATTTGAATACTTTTTTTTTTTCCTGCAGCATTTGTGTGATTTCTGCATTTGCTATCTGCAGCATTTTCCAGTTGTATTTGTTTCGCAATGTTTGTGTGTTTTTGGTTTTAGATAATTTTTGTGATTGCAGGGTTGGAAAAGTGTATCTACTCTCACTACCAGTGCTTGATTTTTGAGTAACAGCTCATACAGCATAGACTCATTTTGTACAAATTAAATACCTTTTTTAAACTTGCCTTTATAGCCAGTCCCCCCAGATTTGTGTCAGTAGAGGAGTTAATGGAGACAGCAAAGGGAGTCAACAACATGGCTTTGGCCCATGAAATAATGGTTAACCAGACTTTTCAAGTTAAACCCTCTGAGTTTCCTGAAGGAAGGTGAGATGGGTTTTTTTGCATACTGGAATTCAACTTTCTATAAAGTCTATAAAGCAATCCCTCTTCCTTCCCTGTACAGTTTGGAGCGCAGAGTGAAGGAGATGATGCAAAAAGCATTCTGGGATTGTCTGGAAGCTCAGTTGAAGGAGGATCCACCGCAGTACATGCAGGCCATCAAACTGTTGGCTGAAATGAAAGAGGTGACGTACGCTACCATCTTGTGTTTTTATCAAGCTTCATTTTGGAGGGAAAAACAAGAAGATTATTACAAACCCCAAAACCAGTGAAGTTGGCATGTTGTGTAAATCTTACATAAAAACAGAATACATCCATCCATCCATCCATCTTCTTCCGCTTATCCGAGGTCGGTCGCGGGGGCAGCAGCCTAAGCAGGGAAGCCCAGACTTCCCTCTCCCCAGCCACTTCGTCCAGCTCTTCCCGGGGGATCCCGAGGCGTTCCCAGTCCAGCCGGGAGACATAGTCTTCCCAACGTATCCTGGGTCTTCCCCGTGGCCTCCTACCGGTCGGACGTGCCCTAAACACCTCCCTAGGGAGGCGTTCGGGTGGCATCCTGACCAGATGCCCGAACCACCTCATCTGGCTCCTCTCGATGTGGAGGAGCAGCGGCTTTACTTTGAGCTCCCCCCGGATGGCAGAGCTTCTCACCCTATCTCTAAGGGAGAGCCCCGCCACCCGGCGGAGGAAACTCATTTCGGCCGCTTGTACCCGTGATCTTGTCCTTTCGGTCATAACCCAAAGCTCATGACCATAGGTGAGGATGGGAACGTAGATCGACCGGTAAATTGAGAGCTTTGCCTTCCGGCTCAGCTCCTTCTTCACCACAACGGATCGATACAGCGTCCGCATTACTGAAGACGCCGAGGTACTTGAACTCCTCCACTTGGGGCAGGGTCTCCTCCGCGACCCGGAGATGGCACTCCACCCTTTTCCGGGCGAGAACCATGGACTCGGACTTGGAGGTGCTGATTCTCATCCCAGTCGCTTCACACTCAGCTGCAAACCGATCCAGTGAGAGCTGAAGATCCTGGCCAGATGAAGCCATCAGGACCACATCATCTGCAAAAAGCAGAGACCTAATCCTGCAGCCACCAAACCAGATCCCCTCAACGCCTTGACTGCGCCTAGAAATTCTGTCCATAAAAGTTATGAACAGATTCTGTTCAAACAGAATACAATGATTTGCAAATCCTTTTCAACCTATATTCAATTGAATATACTGCAAAGACAAGATACCTAACGTTCGAACTGTAAAACTTTATTTTTTGCAAATATTAGCTAATTTGGAATTTGATGCCTGCAACATGTTTCAAAATAGCTGGCACGAGTGGCAAAAAAGACTGAGAAAGTTGAGGAATGCTCATCAAACACTTATTTGGAAAATCCCTCATGTGAACAGGCTAATTGGGAACTGATGGGTCCCATGATTGGGTATAAAAGCAGCTTTCATGAAATGCTCAGTCATTCACAAACAAGGATGGAGCGAGGGTCACCACTTTATGAATAAATGCGTGAGCAAATTGTTGAACAGTTTAACAACAACATTTCTCTATGAGCTCGCAAGGAATTTAGGGATTTCACCAGCTAAGGTCTGTAATATCATCAAAAGGTTCTGGAGAAATCACTGCACGTAACATTGAATGCCCGTGACTGCATCAACAACCGACATCAGTGTGTAAAGGATATCACAACATGGGCTCAGGAACACTTCAGAAAACCACTGTCAGTAATTACAGTTTGTCGCCACATCTGTAAGTGCAAGTTAAAACTCTACTATGCAAAGCGAAAGCCATTTATCAAAAACACCCAGAAACGGCGCCGGCTCCGCTGGGACCAAGCTGCAAAGTTTAAAAGTGTTCTGTGGTCTGATGAGTCCACATTTCAAATTGTTTTTTGAAACTTGACGTAATGTCCTCCGGAACAAAGAGGAAAAGAACCATCCGGTTTGTTCTAGGCGCAAAGTTCAAAAGCCAGCATCTGTGATGGTATGGGGGTGTGTTAGAGCCCAAGGCATGGGTAACTTACACATCTGTGAAGGCACCATTAATGCTGAAAGGTACATACCGGTTTTGGAGCAACATATGTTGCCATCCAAACAACGTTATCATGGACGCCCCTGCTTATTTCAGCAAGACATACCAAGCCACGTGTTACAACAGCGTGGCTTCATAGTAAAAGAGTGCGGGTACTAGACTGGCCTGCCTGTAGTCTAGACCTGTCTCCCATTGAAAATGTGTGGCGCATTATGAAGCCTAAAATACCACAACGGAGACCTCGGACTGTGAACAACTTAAGCTGTACATCAAGCAATAATAGGAAAGAATTCCACCTGAAAAGCTTCAAAAATTGGTCTCTTCAGTTCCCAAATGTTTACTGAGTGTTGTTAAAAGGAAAGGCCATAAGAAGAGAAGTATCCTACACTTCTCTTTTGTAAAGTAAATCTGAACAGCCAATATAGGCATCTACATCAACTATATGATTTGGAAAAAAATAAAAAAAGGAAAGGCCATGTAACACAGTGGTAAAAATGCCCTTGTGCCAACTTTTTTACAATGTGTTGCTGTCATTAAATTGTAAGTTAATGATTATTTGCCAAAAAAAAATAAGTTTCTCAGTTCAAACAATAAATATCTTGTCTTTGCAGTCTATTCAATTGAATATAAATTGAAAAGGATTTACAAATCATTGTATTCTGTTTTTATTTACGAATTACACAACGTGCCAACTTCACTGGTTTTGGGTTTTGTAGCTAAAATAAGAATATGTAGTAGGCACAATTACTAAATGTGGCTTTTTTCTTTAGTTGTCCATATTTGTTCATCCCTTCTTTCACTTAATCATTTCTATGCAGACGGTGCTGTCTTTCTTACTGCCGGGCCATGGTCACCTGCGGTCCCGTATTCAGGAGGTCCTGGATTTGGCTCTAATCCAGCAGCAGGCAGAAAAAGGAGCACTTGACATTGGCAGTCTGTCTCAGTTCATTATTGAGATGATGGGCTCTCTCTGTGCCCCTTGCAGGGATGAAGAAATCAGTAAACTTAAGGAGATCACCGATTTTGTGCCTCTGCTCAAGTATGTCAATGTAGACTGTAGTTCTGCACAGTACATAATATAGTTTATTATAGGTATAGATTTGCTTACTCACAGTAGATTCCTTAGTCACTTTTACTGAAAGATGTGCATAACTAGCCTTTGTAAAAGTTTTCCAAAATGTAGTTTGAACTTTTCAGCATGTGAGTTTACTCATATCTTGTATGATGATTAATGTACAACGACTATCTTTTTGGAGCCAGTTCATCATGTTTTTTTTAAGTTTTAGTTTATTATTTTGTTTGCTTAATGTCGATATCAAATTTAGAAAATAATCATTTAGATTTATTTAGGTTTTCAGAAGTAACTCTATTGTCAGTCCACACGTGATTGCCATCCATCAGCCTCCATTCATTAAAGGGGACCTAATAATGATTTTAATCCACCTTTAAAACATTTCCTTGTGGTCTAGATTAAAAATGTTATGCTTTGGTGTAAATTTTGCTCCACATTGACTTCTATGACCTGTTTTTTGAGTATGTATGCAAGATCGTTGATTCAGGAGGTGTTTCCAGATTACAAATGAAACTATGCCCCATCCTCTCCAAAAGTATCATAGTTTGTCATTTGGAAATGTGCACTGTTTAAGTATATATCTTGAAGTCATCACCGCTATTTTTTCTCCAGACACTTGAAAAAAGCTTCTTTACATTATATAGATTCACCAGGTCACCAAATTAGGTACACCTGAACTCTCACTGATCCATTCAGAGCTGCATAAAAAAAGATGCTTTTAAAATCATTTATATCACTGCATGTCGCATGTAAGTGTTATTGTGTGCATGCTAAGATTAGATGAAAATAATACTTCATCCTACCTTTTTTGTGTTTACTAATAGCCCGAGAAAGAGGGAGAGGAGCTTCTCCCCGTTTGGCTAAGATCTTGACTTAATTTGTAAATAAGTATGTCCACCTCGCTCTTACATCACAACATAGCTAGACAGCAAAACAGAGGCATCCAAAACTGTGTGCAAGCCCACGCCCAAATGCGTGAACTTTTAAAATTGTTTAACATGAGTATCCAACATTGTAACAACATTAATACATCAGAAAAGATGAAATTCATCATAGATCCCCTTAAAGGTTTTTGAGCTTTTCCGCAAATGCTTCTGATTAGCTAAAATTGCCATACTTTACTATGGTGCACGCGACAGCTTGTGAATGTTTTATGTAGACTTAACACCACTGTTTATTTTTGTATTCCACAGAAAGACTAAAGTACTTTTGTAGTGCCCCAGAAACAAATAATAGATTATAAAAGTGCAATCATTTTATTGTGACTTATTTTTTCTTTTTCCTTTTAGGGCTATTTTCTCACTATTGGACCTAATGAAGTTGGACATGGCTAACTTTGCTGTAAACAGCATCAGGCCTCATCTGATGCAGCAGTCAGTTGAATATGAGAGGAACAAGTTCCAGGAGTTTCTGGACAAACAACCTAGTAAGGAACTTTTATGCACATTCATTCAAATGTATACAAATCTATGCTTTCACATGGTCATTTATTATTATCATGCAAAAAATTCTCCCTTCATCTTTTTTTAATCTTTTAATACTTACTTACAGTTTATTGACTAAGGTAGGCATAGTATATTTCCTTGGTGATGTAGAACATATTTATAACACTCAAATGTGTTGCCTGTTATTTTTTTCTTAAAGGGAAACTGTCCTTTTTTAAAAATATGCCTATCATTCACAATCCTTATGTAAAACAAGAACACATATGTTTTTCTTGTTTTATGCATTCTAAATGGTAAATAAATGTAAACAAAAGTCTGCTTACAATATAGTCAAACAAACACCTCCATTAAAGTTGTATATACATACTAAGTATATATGTAATTTAGTAACAGTCAAATTTATAATAAGATGTAATATCTACGTATTTTGCTCATTTTAAGCATATGACGATGAATTCATTTAAAAAACACACTTGTTTCACTTGTTTCTACTCACTGCAGACATGATGAGAGCCAACTAACATCATAAAAATCACTTACTATACAATATCTGCTGTCATTAGTATGCCAACTGATAAAATGTTGTTATAGTTCCGTTTATAAAGAATGACCCATAATCCTCCCGTGTCTTTCTCGCCATTTCCGGGTCTAAATTGGCTGTCAAAGTGTAACAATTTGTCGGATTACGTCCTCATTCTTCTACTATCAAGATGATTATCTATAATCTACAATAAACTTCTATGAGCTCCTACGTGAGAAAGCAGCTCACCAGCTGATGATGTCAACATAGCCACACAAAGTAGTGATCACGGCGCTGCTGTAAATAATTTGTCTGTGTTAGCACTTATAATAACAATATTACTAATACTTGGTTAATATTGAAGTCGTGAAATGTAAATAGGGTATTGTTGGTGCTTTTTGAATGGTTATTTATTGGATTTTATGGGCGGAATAGAGGACCTCCGATCCCATTGGCTTCATTGTAAGCAGACTTTTTTTACGAGTTAGAATGCATAAAAAAATTACATCTGTCGTCTTGTCTTTCATAGTAATTGTGAACAATAGGCAAAATTGAGTATATATATATATATATATATATATATATATATATATGTGTGTATATATAAAATTATGTATGTGTGTGTGTGGATATATTTATGTGTGTGCATGTTTGTGAGTGTGTGTGCGTGTGTGTGTGTGTGTGTGTGTGTGTGTGTGTGTGTGTGTGTGTGTGTGTGTGTACAGTCTTGGTCAAAAGTTTACATACACTTGTAAAGAAGATAATGTCATGGCTGTCTTGAGTTTCCAATAATTTCTACAACTCTTATTTTTTGTGATAGAGTGATTGGAGCACATACTTGTTGGTCACAAAAAACATTCATGAAGTTTGGTTCTTTTATGAATTTATTATTGGTCTACTGAAAATGTGACCAAATCTGCTGGGTCAAAAGTATACATACAGCAATGATATACCCGCTTTAAGTGTGTTTTCGTTCATTTTATATATATATATTATATATATTTTTCGTTTATACTATGTTTTTTCGTTTACAGGTTGTTGTTGT